>NW_012267276.1:5236133-5272364 GCF_000151885.1 Dipodomys ordii | reverse complement strand
AACCTGTGGAGGAGATGGGGAAAAACCAGTTGTTTAAGGATACAGGTGGACCTGTTGCAACAATGAGAAGTACAAGTTGTCATGTCCAAAAGGAGCTTTACAACGTCGGTGCGGGGAGGGGGGGGCGGGGAAGGGATGTGAACGGTAAACAAAGGAGGAGGCTGCAATGCTTGGTAAGAAATGTACACATTATCCTGACCATGTAATTGTAACCCCTCTGTACAGTATGTTCACAAATAAAATAAAATTAAATTAAAAAAAGAAATCTTAAAAAAATAAAAAAAAATAAAAAAAAGATGAAGAGGAGGAGGAGGAGGAGGGGGAGGAGGAGGGGTGAAAGAGAAGAAGGATTTTTATTATTATTGTCTATACTGGTGCTATAGCTCACCACCTTACACCCTTGCTTTGCTTTTTCCTCACAACTTGCACTCTCCCACTTGAGCCACACCTGCTCTTCCAGCTTTTTGCTGTTTATTCCGAGATAAGAGTCCCATCCATGGATTTGTCTGCCTGGGCTTGCTTTGAAGCAGAGTTCTCAAATCTCAGCCTCCCAATTAGCTAGAGTTGTAGGTGTAAACTACTGGTGCCCAGCAGAACACTCAGCATTCTCACCAGGAAAACTATCAACTGCCCATATCTGGAATACCATATTGATCCAAAAAGTAAGGGTTGAAGGAAGTGCCAGCACATCTGTGTGTAGCTCCTGGACACTGATTAACCTTTCCTATCATCTGCTCATTAACTCTACCTGCAGTTGTCTGTCCTGCTTCTCAGGATATTAATTAATCCCTTGCTGTCATCAGCGTGCACCTAAAGAGGTTCTAATCTCATATTTCACATTATTTTCAGTATCTCACTAATGTCTTTCAGAGAGCTCTCATACTAAAATAAATAGTTTGCTATTCCTTTTATTAAGTAGTTTAATCTAAACAAATTAATCTATCTTCATATCCCAAATTTATAGCACCTTATAGAATGATAACTGCAATTTTGCCTAGTGTCCATACCCCCAATTCTGACCTATCTCTGCAAGATTTCACATCCAAACTACCAGCAAATACCACTGACAGTTGTTCACCGGTCTCACTCCTACCTACCAACTTCCATCCAAAAATTCATTTCAATCAGATAATTGTGTTAATCTATCTTCAAAAATTCTCTCAAGGAAATATGTCTTTAAAATCTGCACTAGACACTGGGTCTTAAACTTGGGACTTGGTTCTTGTCCTTCAGTTTCATCTACTACTTGAGCCACAGACCCACATCTGACTTTTACCTAGTTAACTCAAGTATCTTGTGGACTTGTATTTCTAATTTTTTGCAGAGCTAACTTTTAACCTCAGTCTTCAGACCTGACTCAGCCTCTTGAGTGGCTATGTTTACAGATATGACCCACCATGTATAAGTCTGCTTTAGATTTTGACATTCTTCTCTTTAAGACATTCTAATGGTTTCTCTTTCAGGTAAACGACAATAAAAAAAAAACTATGGGAAACTACTTAATGCTTCTTTATCACTTCACAGTTGTGTTTTTTTTCTCCTCTAATTGGATTGCTCTTCTTTCCAATAGAACTTTAACTCACTTTATTTACTAACACATGTAAAATAGTACCCTATTCTCCATATACAATCTTACTCTGATTATTTTTACTCATCCCCCATTATCACTGCATGAGCTAATAAATGTGAATGAATGTGTGTGAGTACTGATCACCTGTTGTTCTTTATCTGAAAATAATAGTTTGATTTTCCTATTATGAAACTAGTTCTGGTTCATACTAAGGTTTCAGTATGCATCTCATTGTATGAATCAAACCTCTCATTTATGAACCTATTGAAAAACATCCTAATGTTACATTATAATTTAGCAGAAAAGTTATTGGGAATTGGTTAGAAATATTTGTCAACTGTAACTTACGTTAGAGAGAGGAAGGTTGACACTTTGAAGATACTAAATACTTAAAAAATAAGTAGTTAATCCAAGTATACTGCAAGATCGTTTCAGCTGTGTTATTTACTGCAGCCTGTGTTAGAGATTTCATGCTGATTTGTCTACATTAGTGGAGAATAAAGAGAAAGGTGAGAGGTAACTGAGTTTGAAGGTGTAAAACAGATCCAGGTCACACGAAGCTGTGTAAATTGGACCATGTTTTATGTCAATGGCTGTAAGCCATCTGAGGCCATCTAATTCTGACTTGTGCAGAAATCAATTCATAATGTCAAATTCTTTGACTAATTAGATGGAATGGAATTATTTTTAATATGTTTAATGCTTCTATAGGTGTTTCCCCAGTGAACTCTTGGGATTTGCTTTCTAATATTGTTATGAAAAACTACCAAGCTATCAATTTTTCTGATGAGAGTAATTAAGCTTTCTATTCTCATAATTAACAACCCATAACATTCTTAGCAATGTGCTTTCATGATTGTAGATAATTGTATCCATCTGCTAATTTTTAACGAATTTGACGGCATGTATGTAGAAATTAATTGGCAATAAAACACATAAATGTATTAGTTGAATTCAATTCAACTCTATTAACTAAATGAGTTTACTGTGCAAATATATTTAAAACATAGTGATGATTACTATTTTACCTACAGATAGGTTCATTCACCTTTATATTTCAAAGTACTATAGCCAAGGATATATTTAATTAATGGTTATTAATTGTAGTCTACATAGCATGTAACAACAAGAGCAACAAGTAAATTAAATAGTTCATTTAAAAATGGACTATTTTATAGAAATGTGAAGTTGTTTATTTCACCAAATATGCTATAGAGAGGAGAGAACTGGAGGTCACCTGAGGATCTACCTAGGGAGATAATGCTTTTGTTGTTCTTGTTTTGTTTTGTTTTTGTTTTTCCTCTGGGACAATGATTTGGATTTAGGAACCACCCTTCTTTTCATATTCTGGAAATACTGTACTGAGGGGTTACAATTACATGGGCAAGGCAATGAGTGCATTTCTTATCAAGCATTGTTGCCTCCTCCTTTGTTTCCCCTTACTATCCCTTCCCATCTCACAACTCACCCCAAAGTTGTAAAGTTCATTTTCGACATAACATCCTGTACATCTCATTGTTGCCATGGGTCCAACTGTATCTTCATTTAAACAATTTGGTCATACTCTACCATCTTGAGCCACAGGTCCACTTCTATCCTTCCGGTGTTTAATTGGAAATAATAGTCTCTCAGACTGTCATGCCCAGACTGGCTTTAAACTATGATCCTCAGATCTCAGCCTTTTGAATAGCAAGGATTATATGCACAATCCATCAGCAACCAGCAAGGATAATAACTTATACAAATTGGCTATTTGGAATGATGGATGCCCTAACAATATAAAAGCACATATCAATATTTAAAACTGTTTTTCATTTTAGCACTTGCATGCATAGGTTGTTATGCAATGATGTGTGTATGAAAGATTGTTTGTCAACTATATATTGTAATGGAAAACATGTTATAATTTATTCATTACAAGAATAATTATACAAGCTTTAGAATTCCCCTGAATTACAGAATATTATGCATGCAGTTTATATGGATAGTAAGAAAAATCTGAAAGTCCTGTCATCACAAGATATTACTAGTGTTAAGAGGATAGTTATGAACAAGTTTTTTTATTGTGAAAATACCATACAGAGGGGTTACAATTAGATGAGTAAGGTAATGAGTACATTTCTTATCAAGTATTGTTGCCTCCTCCTTTGTTTCCCCTTCTCATCCCTTCACATCAAGCACCAGTGGTTTGAAGACTCCATCTTCAATTAACCAGCAAAATGCTGCTGCATTGGAGATGTGGTTCAAGTGATACAGTAACAACATTGAGCAAGCTATCCAAATGAGTGTAAATCAGTGAGGTCAAGCCTTGGAACTGAAAGTATTTTAAAATAACATTTTAGCATATAGCTAGCAATTAACTTATTAAAATAATAAATGCTTTCTCAAACGTTGTGAAAATTATGCTACACTATTCTGAAACAAAACAGATATAATGAGAGACAGAGAAGAAAATTTCATTTGTTTATTTTTCTTGTGAAAATACTGTACAGAGGGATTGCAATTACATCAGCAAGGTAATGAGTACATTTCTTATCAAGCATTGTTGTCTCCTCCTTTGTTTCCCCTTCCCATCCCTTCTCATATAAAGAAACATTGGAAGAAATAAAAGATACAACTATCACAAATGTGAGTTTAAGCACCATTTATAAGTCAATGTGTAAAATTGAATAATTTAAGTAAAATGAATGATAAAGACATAAATGTAGTTGAGTAGATCCATTAAGCTTGGAGATATAAAGGAATTGATACTTGAAATTTTGAAAATGATGCTAGTTATCCATAGACTAGTGTGAATATCCCATACAAGTCTTTATAAAAATTAATGCATCAATTAAATTTATTTACTGTTCACTTCTGATTAATACAAAATTTTTTAAAACCACTGAGACTCCATAAATGCTTTAATTTTTTGTGAAACATAGAGAACATTTTCATAGAGGTGGAGTGTCAAGGAGTACGTTAAAAGCTGAGCAGAAGCTGGGTGTGGTGACACAACTCTGCAATCCCAGCCACTATCAAAGCAGAGGCAGGAAGAATGAGAGCTTATTGTAACAATGAGATGTACAAGACCATATGTTGAAAACAAACTTTACAACTTTACAGAATTGGGGGTGTAAGAGGGGAGGGAGGAGTTGGGGAGATGGGGAGGAAAGAGATGGTAGGGGAAATATAAAGGAGGTGTAGCAATGCTCAATAGGAAATAGACTCATTACCTTGCTCATGTAACTGTAACCCCTCTGTACAGTATCTTTATAATAAAAACATATATTAAATAAAAAAAGAAAAAAATAGTTTAGGAAACTTAATACAATCCTACTTCAAAAAAAATCACAAACCTCAAGCATAACACCAGGTCTTGAAACAAAATCAATGGTTACCTCAAAGGAGAAGCAGCTAGAGTAGTTCATATTTTCTGCTACCTGAAGCACATTTTGTTATAGGAGAAACCAAAAGACTTATTTTGTTTGATTCTCCCCAAGTAAGATAGAAACAGTAAGCCGGTACTGGATTTATAAAAGTTCTTATTGTAGCTACTCAGGAGGCTGAGACCTAAGGATAAGGTTCCACACCAGCCTGGGCAGGAGAGTCCTGAGGACTCTTACCTTCAATTAATAAGCAAAATGCACAAGTACAGCTATACTCCAGTGACAACCTTGAGTGAAGAGTCCAAGCAAGATCCTGAGGTCTTTCTAGCCCCAGAACCAGCATACACACACACACACACACACACACACACACACACACACACACACACACACTCAAACTACTAACAATCTCTAAGGGTAGTGCAATTGTGGAAAACCCTAGAAAATAAATTGTCTGAATGAATTCAAAACCAACTATTCAAAACTATCACATGACTTTCTGCAAGTTACAACTAAACGAATTTATTTTTATTTTTATTTTTTTAAATTGGTCATGGGGCTTGAATTCTGGGCTTGGGCGCTGTCCCTGCACTCTTCAGCTCAAGGCAAGCGCTCTACCACTTGAGCCACAGCGCCACTTCTGGTTTTCTAGTGATTTATTGGAGTTAAGAGTCTCATGGACATTCCTGCCCATGCTGGCTTTGAACCATGATCCTCAGATCTCAGCCTCCTAAGTAGCTAGTATTATAGGCATGAGCCAACTAAGTGAATTTTGCAGGAAAAAGTCTTATCTGCATAGTTACCTAAAGATGGATTATGTGCATATATATCAATATGGAATTTACATACAAACAAAAGTGAATGTGTGTGAGTGTATGAAATGAAATTGTCATAATTTGCACGGAAAGTCACAGTTATCTTAGAAAATAACTAGTAGGAAAAGTTTTTGAAAAACTGAAATCTTTACCAAGGACAAACTTTGAAAAGCTACAGGAGAAAAATGAAGAGATAGGATTAAGAAACGGGAGGCCAAGAATCTGTGGTTACCACAGTGAGAGGAAAAAAGGAAAAGGAAAACTGACCAAGAAGGATGTTATAGATACATTTCTAAGAAAATTCTAGGTAAGCAAATGAGTATATACTGAATTATCACTGAGCTCAGTAGAGCTCAGAAGCCGATAACAATGGATGCACACTGGTGTCCTTATTATGCTTAGTTACAGGCTACAAACAAGCCTGATTAGGCTTAGCCATAAAACAAAATTAGTGATTGTGTCAGAGGCAAAGCAGCTGGAGCTGTCAATATATTCTGCAGCAAGTTTCCTTGGAGGATAACCTAAAAGTTTTATTTTTATGGCTTTCCACAAGTGACTTATCGTATAAGAAATATTAAGCTGCATACTGATGGCTCACATTTGTAATCATAGTGATTGAGGAAGCTGGAATTTAAGGATCAGGAATAGAAGCTTGCTTGGACAGATATATCCCTGAGACACTTACTTTCCAATTAATCAACCAAAAGCCTGTTGGAGCTGTGGTTCAGGTGGTAGAATTCCAGCCCTGAGCAAAAGAAGCTGAATGAGAGTGCTCTCTGGCCTTGAGTTCATACATGAGTACCAGCACACTCATAGACATACGTATACATACAAATACACATAAAAATACACACTATGCATATGTATGTGTGTATCTATGTATTTTTTTCAATAGATAATGAAACAATAATCATTTAATTGAAGAAGAAATATTCAACAGGTAACTATCTGATGGAAGCAAACAAAAACGTTATTTGAAATTTCAGTTTTCAGTATTAACTATGATATGAACACCTGTAAAGTACTTGTGAATTTGCCTGAACTATGTTAAAATATGCAGAATTCTTTTTTTGTTTGTTTTGATTTAACTTTGACTCTAACTCAATGAAAATTTTTGGCAGACTTGGTTAGTGAATATATATAATTATACATATATGATACATGTCATATATCTCATATATACTTCATATATGCTATATTATATATTTCATACATATATGATATATTATATATATGAAATTTGATAAAAATAAAAGGAAGTTTTTATAAATGTGACGTTGTAAACAACTTCATTTAGACATTATTGGGGGAATTGCTAGTATCATATATGATATATATACATATATATGATGTTTGATCAGATAAAAAGGAATTTTCTTGAATATAACATTGTAAGAACCCTCATTTAGACACTCCTAGGGGTATTGTTAATATCTCTGGCACTGGAACTCAAGTGGGAACTCTTAAAACCCTCAGCTTAAAGGTTAAACACATGCAACCACAGAAAATTTGTAAATGAAATGAAATCAAATGTATATATATATATATATATATATATATATATATATGTTCAACATAAATAAGTAGTTGTTAAAATAATTCTATTTGGTTTTTGCCTAAATACTAAAGTGAACCAATTACTTGATAATTGGCTAGAGTACTTAAGTGTTTAGACTGGCTTTTATTTGCATTCTGACCAGACGTGGTAATTTCATTTCAAGCAACAGATTTTGAAGACATGTAAGTCTATAGTAACAGATGTAGACAGTGTCCATCTCATATGAAATGCAAGAAACTGTAATGTGAACAAAGTCCAGGTATTGCAGCTAATAGTTATAATCTAGGCTGCTTTGGAGGCAGAAGTATAGGGGGAAGATTGTGGTTTGAGACTGGCCTTAGCCCAAAGTGTGAAAAATAATTAAATTATTTTTAAAAAGTATTTTTGAATACAATGCAAGCAAATTAAATAAAATAGCTGAAGACATAGCTTAAGTGGTAAATTATTTGCTTAGCAAATATGAAGCCCTGAGTTTAAGTCCTAGTAACACCAAAACATAAACAACAAAAATAGAATGAATACTCAGAGAGCTGGTGTCATTTAGCCCCTCTAAAGTATACCAGAGGTATAGAGATGGAAATATTGAATTCTTGGTCTACATAAAGTGATTTCCAATAGACCTTCTTTATTTTAATTATTGGGATTATCACTAATTTTGATAAAAATTACTCAATATTAGTTCAGTCTACAAAAGAGGTTTTTATTTTTCTGTAAATACTTCTTCAACTTGTGAATATTTAAAAATGAATCTCAGGTAGGACTTTGGTGGCTTACTCCAGTAATCATAGCCTCTTAGGAGGTTGAGAAGGACAATCTATGAGACTCTTATCTCCAGTTAACTTCCAAAGTTGAAAGTGGAGTTGTAGCTTAAGGGGTAGAGTGCCAGACTTGAGCATAATAGCTCAAGGACAGCACTCTGGCTCTGAGATCAAGCCCTATGACCAGCACACACATACACACACACACACACACACACACACACACACACACACACACACTCCCTAACCACAAAATTTCATGTATAAACAGGAAATATTCATTATAGTAGAAGAAAAATAACCTGAAAAAAGATGATAAAACAAAATGTAATTCTTGTGAAAAATGAAAACTTGTGCCCTACATAAGGCAATCTAGGAGATACATAAAAACTAATAAGAGCAACATTCAACACCTGCTTTTGAATAAGTATAGCTTATCCAACAGTCAGGAAATCAAACATGCATCAAAATTTATTCAGTCTTTACAAGAACACTCATGATGGGGCTGGGAAGGTGGCTCAGTGGTAGAGCGCTTGCCTTGCATGTATGAGGCCCTGGGTTCAATTCCTCAACACCACATAAGCAAAAAGAAAAAAGACAAAAGTTGTGCTGTGGCCCAAGTGGTAGAGTGTTAGCCTTGAGTTGAAGAGTTGAGGGACAGCGCCTAGGCCCAGAGTTCAGGCCCCACAACCGGACCCCCCCAAAATAAAAGAACACTTATGTTTTTCCAATGAAGATTTTCTAGAAACATATAAACTAATAACTGCAAATTCCTGATCTCCATCTCACCAGAGTACAAAAGCTTGATTTCATAACCAGTTGGGGATTATTTAGAGAATGAAGTTAATCCGAGAAAATTACTATCAGATCAGTAATGTGTTTGTTCCTAATAACAATATTTTCTCAAAAAATAATTTTTTGATATGTTTTCCAACAGTAGGAAAGATCCAAGGTGAGTGTATTGTGGACATTTAAGAAAAAGTAAAGGATAATAAGAAAAACAGCAACGCATGCAACAAAGGGAATTGAAAAGGAAAAGCAAAGCCTGACCTTTTGTTGAGGCACCAATGCCCCAAATATTGCCCTTTGGCCAGCATTCTTCAGGGCCATTCCAAGTTCTCCATTTTAAGTGGAATAGGTCTAAATCAATGGCACATAACGTTTTTCCTTTAAGTGAATTTTCTGCTCACTAAGCAGGCAACCTTTTAGACTCATCTACGCAGGTTGTTTTCTTAATACATAACAGATATTGGGAATGTGAAATGTAAAGATGTCAATGTTAGGGTTCATATACTTGTCTAAAATAAAAAGTACAATTTACAACAAAATTATTCTTCTTTGCTAGATCTCTTCATTGACTGTGTTTCCAATTTTTGAAATAGAGAGTCACAATTTTACTCCTAGAAACATATTCTCCAATATCTCTGTCCCCTCCTCCTCTGTCTTCTAACCTCTCCTCCTCCTCTTGTTCCTTCTTCCTTCCTCTTCCTTCTTTCTCTTTCATCCTCCTCCTTGCTGGGAACTGGATTAGGGTCAGTGCAGTCTAAGCATTTGTGCAATAATTTCTCAACTTTCTACTTGATTTCCTATTTTTCATTTCATTAATAATAAATAGTAAATGTATCATTATTTGCTCTCCATTGTACCTGGCCTTTGAAACTTTATGGGAAGTTTTACCAAATGCATTCAGTAATCATGCCTTGAGTTCAAGCTACAGGACTAGCACAAGGAAAAAAAAAAGGCTAATTTATTAATTGCACTGTTATTTCTTTCTTTAAAGGTTTATTTTTTTGAGGATTTAAAATTTTGAACTCTAAGTATATTTTGGATATTAGGCCCTTGTCTGATGTATAACTGGTAAAAATCTTCTATTCTGTGATCTTTCTATTTAGCATTTTAGTTATATCCTTTCTCACATAGAAATTTTTAAGTATGATATAATCCCATGTATTAATTATTGCTTTGATTTGTTGTTTCTGAATTTTTACTTACAAAATTTGACCTGTGTCTAGGAGCCCAACTGTTTACTCTTCCCCTTACTGAATGGAATTACACAGAACAAGATGAATTGTATAAATAAACTGCTTTGATAAATGGCAAAAAATAGTAAATACATAATATAAAACTTAAGGGCTGGGAGGGAGGCTCAGTGGTATAGCGTTTGCCTTGCATGCCTGAGGCCCTGGGTTTGATTCCTCAGCACCACATAAGTAAAAAGAAAAAAGCCGAAAGTGGCACTATGGGTCAAGTGGTAGAGCACTAGCCTTGAGCTGAAGAGCTGAGATACAGTGCCCAGGCCCAGAGTTCAGGCCCCATGACCGGACCCAAAAAAAAAAAAAATAAAACTTAAGAAAATTAAAAAAAAAAGGGTGAGTTGGTAGGAGTGGATGAGAATGTTGAAAGGAGTAACATTTATTAGAGGATCACAAAGGCTCAAAATCTATGTGTATGTGACCATATAAAATGATGCATATCAAAATGAACTCCAAGAAATGGAAACAAGACTTTTGTTTTTGTTGTTGTTGTTAATTTTATGTACTGTTTGCACTTCTTTTTTTCTCCCCCTCTGTTTCTTGTTTTCCCTTCTAGTTCTGTTGTCAATTTCTGTACCCTTTGTCCTGTATATAAGTTTATCTGATTTGGGGAAAGGAAAGGAAGCATAGAAATGGTGGGACAAAGGCTGAACCAATTCAGCAGTGATTCTCACTAGACACTATGTTGGAAATGATCTACACAACAACTTGGGGAAAGGAGTGTCTGGAGGGGAAAAACTGGGAGAAAATTAAGGAGGGGGTGACACCTTTCAAATGCTTGATAAGAAATGTACACATTAACTTGCTCTTGAGATTGTAACCCCTCTGTACAGTATTTTCACAATAAAAACTTATTTAGAAATACATGTATTCATTACCTGATTTATCTAACAGTAACCCCTCCGTACTGTATATCACCTTTTTAATAAAAAAGAAGCACTGTCTTAACAAACTGCTTTGTTGAATACCATCTCCTTTGTACAAATACTGAAAAACAATTAAAAAATCCAAAAACAAAAGAAAAAATAGGCTCAATAAAGAAGTTAATGTTGGGGGAATGAACCCCAAGATAAGTATTCAACTGCTTTTTTTTGTTTTGTTTTGTTTTCCTTTCATGCAATTGTTTCTAACATATTTATAAGATGATTTCTATGTTGCTTTGTATGTCCCTCCCCCATGGTATAACCCATGTTTACACTGTATTTGATGTTGGTAAAATTTGTGGAAGGGAAGGGAAAAAACAAATCTTTTAACTAGGGATACAGGTGAACTTATTGCAACAATGAGATGTACAAGTTGTTATGTGGAAAAAGGAACTTTACAATTTTGGTGGGGTGTGGGGGGAGGGTCAGGTAGGGGAAGAGGGAGAGTTTGGGAAGGGATGGGAGGGGAAACAAAGAGGAGGCAACAATGCTTGATAAGAAATACACTCGTTATCTTGCCCATGTAATTGTAACTCCTCTGTACAGAATTCTCACAATAAAAAAAGAAAAAAGAAAAAAAAGAATTTAGATATCTTAATGCAAAGTTCATTCTTGTGACCCCTTCAATGATGAAAAGGGGTGTATAACTTATGAGAGTTATCTTACACTTCAGAGGTAGAGGAAAGAATTTGAATTAGTTATAAGGCTACTTAATTGCATATTGAATTGAGAGGGCAGAGTGAGACATGAGTATGCAAAACAATCATCTACTACAATCTGTGTCCTCATGGAAGACTAATCATTTATTTATTTATTTATTCATTCATTCATTCATTTATGTTATTTATTTGCAGTAGTGTCTGGATTCTCCAACTTAGCAGTTGGGGAATAAAGAGGTAGCCACCAGTGCAAATTCCCCATAGTGAGAACAATATGGCTGGAAAAGAGAAAAGAGATTTGGGAAAATCAGCAAATACAAAGTCCTACAGAGAGTTTTGAGGAAAGATTAAAGAATCTTTCAAAAACTTGTCTGCTTGGACTAGGAAGGGGCTCAGAGCTTGCCTTGCATGCACGAAGCCCTGGGATCGATTCCTCAGCACCACATAAGCAAAAAGAAAAAAAAAAACTTGTCTGCTATCTGTACACATGCCTACAAAATATTCTATAAGGTACTTTGCTATGCAAGGTCCTTTGAATACATTGAGCTCTCCTTCCATTTTACCCATTTATCTCCTCTCTTGATGACCATTGTTCTATTTTTTATACCCTCACATTTGACCTTTCCTTTTATATCTTTTTTGTTTATTTCTTCTTCGTTACTTTTCTTCTTTCTTTTTAAACTTTCACTATATGGGAAATCAAATGAAAATTGTCTTTCTGAATCTGGCTTATTTTATTTAGTATGATAATCCCAGTAACATCTCTTTTCCTGAAAATAGCATGATTTCTTTTTTTGTAGTAGGGGGAAAATGCTTCATTATATTCATATTTACATCGACATCTCACTCTGTCTGTCTATGTAGCTATTATCCATTTTCTTCATTCATTCATCTGCACCTACAATGGTTTGGTTACTTGGATTCTGTACATAGTGCAGCAGTGAACATGGATGTGCAGGACCCACTAATAGGTGCTATCCTTGGTTGCTGTTCAGCACATGCCCTGGATCACATAGTAGCTGTATTTTTATTTCTGGAGGAACATCTGTACAGATTTCCCTTTTGTGTCAATTAATTGAGATTCTCAAAATATTTTGCTGCTGTTTGTTTTATTGATGATAGCTATTCAGGCAAGGATGAGATGGAATCTCAATGAAGTTTTATTTATGCTTATATGATAGCTGAGCCATTTGTACTTTTAACTTTGAATATGCATTTACTGATTTGATTGTTATATTAAAGTTACTCTTTTGCAATTTTTTATATACTCTGGGTATTAATCCCCTGCTGATTAAGTAGCTGACAAAGATTTTCTGCTCTTTGGTAGACTATGACTTCACTAAATAATATCTTTCTTTTCCTATATAGAAACTATCTCATTCAACATAGTCCTGTTGTAAGTCCAAAGCCTTGAAAGGTAGTATTTCCCTAATAGAGCCCTTTATACATGGCTGCTTTCTTGTGATTTGAAAAAGAGTCTTAAAACCCTTAAAATATTCACCATGAAATAGAAAAATAATTATTTATTTAGAAACACTCAATAAATTTCATAGTGCATTTTTTGTAACTGTATTTGGTCTTAAACTCAGGGCCTGGGTACTGTCTATTAGCTTTTGGGCTCAAAGCTGATGCTTTACCAATGGTCTACACCTTCACTTCCAACATTTTCCTGGCTGATTGAAGATACAACTCTCATGGACTTTCCTGCTTAGATTTTGAGCCACAATCTTCAGATCTCAGCCTCCTAAGTAGCTAGTATGTGAGCTACCAATGTCCAGAGTTGGTTATTTACTGATGTTGTGAAAGGGAGAGAAGTACCTTAAAATCCCTTATTTGGTTATTATCAAACTATTTGTTTAGAAAGACTCCTTAAATTAAATTCAAAGTGCATTGAAAAACTATTTCTCTATTTCCACATCATTTGCAGTGGTCTCAGGTACTTCAGTGAATCTTAAGAATCTAAGGATCAATTCAATACTTGCCAAATGATAGACACATATGGAATTCTGGGTACCTATTTAGTGGGCCTTGTGATCACAAAAATGGCATTTTGGAAACATCATGACGAACCGATATAGAGAGAAGCTTGAGATATTTTATACATGAAAAGCAAAAAGTGATTATAGGATTTAATTCGTTTTCAAACTCAATCTAGACTTGGAGCAGTAATGTCCCATAACCCGTATGTTTATATAACTTCAGATAGATTTTAGTGGCAAGGAATTACTTAATAATTGGTCAAAACAGATAAGAGTTATCAACAGTGAAATGTTTGCAATGGGAGTGTATGCTATGTTTTCCTTATAGTTGAAAAATCAGACTCTCTCTTAACAGTCCAAGGACAATCTCACTGGATTTGTATAAGAGTGTTGATCAAAATGCCTTTTCTTTGGAGTGCAGTTATTTGTATGAGATGTACACTAAGACCTCCATTCTATTACTTTACAAAGGTCTTGACCACCAGATAAAATCCATTAAGGAGAGCTCCACTGGTATTGGATACCATGCTACCTCTTTAAGTCTAGTAAAGTGAAATAAATCTAACATTCTGTAATTACAGTTTCAGAGAAATTCACAGGCTAGTGGAAGTAACAAAGCTCCTTCTTTTCATTTCTGGACTTTGAACAAAGGACTAAAAGTTAATTGACTAAAATGATAGCATTTACCTCTGGAAAGAACGTGCATTAACCTGTAGAGTCATTCTATTCTGTTGAAAATAAATGATTTTTACCTCTAGATTTTCATGGCAGAAATTGCCTGTGGAAAAGAACATCATTAAACCATAAATTGTGAAGTGTAATGAAATTCATTAATAATGGTTAGATCCACTCACTTTTATGGCACCCTCTCAAATACAGAAAACACACACATGTACAATTGTCTTCCAACTCTTGGTACAAAATCAGAGGAATACATTGGTGCATTCTTCTGTTATCTACTTCAGGGGTGGACAGAAATGCAAGACAATGTATGATAACCAGTAAGGAGACCGCTCTTGAAGAAATGCAAGTTTATAATTATTTGCAACTTTTAAAGATTATAAAAATAGAAGACTTTTTACAGTATACACATAAGTGTATGTGTGTTTTAAAACTGTTTCAATTCACCAAAAGTATATTGGCAAATGTCTGAATTACTCTATTAACAACTCTATGTACATTTAAGTAAAATTCACCTATTGCTATTGCTTTGCCTAATTTGTAGCCCACATTTCAAGAGAAAAGTTACCGAAGACTATAGGCATCCATGATTTTACTCATTTGACCTTTATGAGACATAGTTAATAGTATAAGAGTCATTACCTTATGTAGGTAGTAGGTTGAATATTGTGGTGATTAAGTGTAAAATTTAGGCTTGAGCACTTATAAATAATAAAAATGGGACAACCAAATTGAGTAACTTTAGCAATCAAAATCCCTGAGTATTTAACTCAGGTCCTTAAGAAAGAATCAAGGAAAAGTCAATCTACAGTTTAAATTATCTCCTTAATGTGACCAAGAGATAGAGTAGGGATTTTCACTCTATGGCTCTTTATCTTTGGTTCATTCAGCCTCAGTAAATGTCTGTTAAATACTACATGGGAAGGAAAAATCCTTTTAAAAAATCCTTTTAAATGTAGCCTTTTAAACCTCTCAGGAGAAGTGCAGTGAAAGAGAAGGGAGGTATAGATGGTGCTTTGTTGAAAAGAGTAAAGACACAACCGAGAGGCATTTATGTCCTGCTGACATCCCAGAATTCCCTGGGAGCAAGGGTCTGGATACTTACTGGAACTAAGACGTAGTTGTAGATAACTTCACCAGGCTTGCTAAACATTTCCTGAGAAAAGATTTATTCAACTAAAACCAATTGTAAAATCATAACAAAACCATGGAGAGAGCAGTGGTCTGGGAAGAAACCACAAAGAGAAAAGAAGATAGGAAACCCATATCCCATTCATAGAAGTCTTCTAAATTCAGTGACTGCATTAATTCAGTCTCTGTATTTGCTACAGACACTCATCAAAATGTAGTGTCCAGATTAGTTCTGGTGTCTCATGGCTGTGATCCTAGCTTCCTCTGGAGGCTGTGATCTGAGGATCACAATTCAAGGACAGTCCAAGAAAAAAAATGTTCACAAGTTCTTTATCTCCAATTAATTACCAAAATGGTGGTAATGGACATGTGGCTCATGTGGTAAGTACCAACTTGGAGCTGAAGAGCCAAGGGAGAAGAGAAAGCCTCAAGTTCTTGTCCAAAACAAAAGAAAACAAAAAAAACATAATTAGGTATGTCCAATACAATTCTGCCATCACAGCTCACAGTCCTCCAATGTGGTGTTTCACTACTCACATTTGGGTTTGCAGTGACTGCTGGCTCCTACACTGGTTAACAGAGAGCAATAGGGCTGGGAAGGTGGCTCAGTCATAGAGCGCTTGCCTTGCATGCTCGAGGCCCTGGGTTTGATTCCTCAGCACCACATAAGCAAAAAGAAAAAAGCCGGAAGTGGCGCTGTGGCTCAAGTGGTAGAGCACTAGCCTTGAGCTGAAGAGCTTAGGGACAGTGCTCAAGCCCAGAGTTCAGGCCCCATGACCGGACCCAAAAAAAAAAAAAAACAAAAACAGAGAGCAATAATGTTTAATAATGTTATTATTAAAATAAAATTAGGCTATAGTCATTAATCTGGGGTTTCAAAGTACCTTACCGTACCATATACAAATATATACATATATTATGGAATTTATATCTTCATATATACACATCATTTATATGCACATTACATATATGAAATATACACACATAATATTTATATGTACATAACCTATTTATACATACTATATATAGTGTTATGTATGTATATGTATGTGTGTGTAATGTGCATAAGTGCTAATGAAGTCAAAAACATGAGATAAAATCCAGCTATTTTTCAACTCTCCAAGCTTTCTTAGCTGGCCCTACTCTATGTCTTCAGAGAAGGCATACATGCTGCCTGTTTATGAAAGGGAACTATATGGCCTAGGGTAATACTACCATGTACAGCTATCTCCTCCCCAGCCTGAATCCTCTTCTGAGATCAGAGAGGTCAGTTCCTCTGCAAGTTTAGTTAGGAGGTTTTACACATAGTGTTGCAATGTGCTATAAATTTGCTGCATTATTTTCTGTTCTGTGATTTTACCAATACAATGGGTTGTTGTATCTGCTTCATCACACTGCCATTTCTGATGCATGTGTGTATGTCTTAATTATTTTTGAATTATTATTAAATGAGTGTCCCATGTGTTAAAATTCATTCCTATCTTTCTCAGTACAGAACTGAAAACTTAGATGTACTTACAGATTTAATGTGAGTATGAAATTGCCCTGCTAAAAGAATTAAATGAGTCATGTATAGCATTTAATTTACTCTAAAACAAAATAAGTTGTTTTCTACTGTGTTCTATCAGTGTGCATTCTTTAAATATTATGATGTTCTTTCTCAAGAGAAATAGGATTTCCTAAAGGAATAATAATTACAAGTGTCATACAAATGCCATAGAAAGATTCATCAAAGTGTTTGACTATGCAGAACAAGGGCTCTTAGACGGATGGAATAAGAATTCTATTTTATTTTAAACTTCATGTGGCTCCTGGATGTACAGATTTCTTCCCATTCCCCTAATGAAACCACTGAGTATCAGAACTGAGATGAGTTGGTAAGATTTACTTGTCTTGTAAATATCAGAATTGAAAGCCTTATATTCATGTTGAGATTAATTTGTCAGTTGACATTTCAGTTACACAGATGATTCCTTCACAATGATGAAGCATTTTGTTTACTTGTGAATTTCAGCTAATCATCTCATTGCTTTTCTCACATAATGAAAAATAACTCATTTGAGTGTTTGTATTTGTCCCTTCAAAATGTTTTTTATTTAACTGAATGTATGGACATAATTTTGTATAGCTGAGATGCAGCAGATGATTTTGTGTTGAATCCAGATATCCAAGGCAAATTGCAAAGATTTAATCAAATACTTGACCATTTTATTCTTACTTATTATCATGTGTACTTATCCATGCACATATATTTTTACTTATTATTAGTTGTCTCTCTGTGTTTTAGTTGTGTGTGTGTGTGTGTGTGTGTGTGTGTGTGTGTGTGTGTGTCAGTTCTAGGATTTAAACTCTGGGCTTAATTTCTCATTTGTATTTTTCACTCAAGGCTGATGCTCTATATATCATGTGTATATATACATATATATGTTTATCTATAGAGAGATTTATAGTTATAGATACATATGTAGATGTGCATCTGCATATAATTACTGATCCTTAAGATTTTTAGGTAACTAAAATTATTGGTCATGTCATTATTGTTTGAAGACATTACCATATGTATTTGTTTTCTATTTAAAGGCACACTAAAAAGAATACATATGAATGCTTTTTGCTATTAATGAAATGATAATTCTACAGGAAACCTATATACCATATCATGATTGAAGTAAAAATTATGTAACTATGATGACAAGACTGTGAAGTACTGTGTATAAAAACAAACCAGCTCATTAGTACTTATCCATATTGTAAGGTAGATGATCTGCTACAGACTGATCTTCGCCATCATATACAGTGACACAGTCAGACCACTGAATAATTTGCTACTCAGTTTTCTTGTCCCCAAAATTAAGGCGATGCTCCTAGCTTCCACTTAGCTTCAACTTTTGACAAGAAAATTGCCATGGCAACTGGATAGCATTTTCATGAAAAACATGCCCTTTGATGAAAGAGAAAATTCTGAAGAAAGCAAAGTATATCTCACACTCTGATGCTCTACACATAAACAAATGCACATTGAAATAAATAAATATAAGAAAATACTGTGACAAAAAGATGCTCTTTAAGAAATATCATATTGTTCTGGACAGCTAGTTTTGTGTAGTTCACCAATAGGGAGGATGAGGGCTTCAAAGAAGTATAGAACTTGTAAATTCCACAATGTTGTTATTTATACGGTGAATTCAGGAAGCATATTCAGAATGTGTCTGAACATGACTGAAGCTGATCTAGACTATTGATAAGAAGGACAGTTTGAAATGAATGAACCTAGAATGGAATTTAGAAACCTTTGCCACAAATCATGCAAAGTTTCCCACTTCATTTTTCACATATGTTCATTGATGATTACGACTCTATTTATTCCCTATTCCCTTTTCCATACATCTGCTCTTAAATACATCTCCAGAAGAAGGGTATATAGGAGAATGAGAGAAGAGACAACTCATCAAAATATATTGAACTGATAAAGGGGAATGTTAAATTGTAACTCATTTGTACAATCATTTCAAGTTTAGAAAATGAACAGTTTTTTGTAAAGTTTATTTCATGGAAATCCACTCCTGCACATACTGTCCTGTAATCTATTAAATCCTGTATGTAGTCATGTGCAGGAGGTTATATTTTGGGTCTAAGACACACATGTAAAATAACCAAGCACGCTTTTTTCTTTCTGGGCCTAACTTATTTCACTCAGTAGAGTTATTTTCCATATCCATCTATTTCCTTGACAATGACATAATTTCATTCTTCCTGAAATGAGCTGAAATGAGATTGTGAGGGGTGGAGTACTCAGAGGGGAATGATGATGGAAAGGGAACAGGCAACAGTAAGAATGTACATATGTTATAATATGAAATGGGTCCTAGGTAGAAGTAATAAGCCCCATGGAGGAAAACAATGAAAACAGTGACTCCGTTCAAGAAGCATTGGATACGTAGATGAACACTTATAACTCTAATTCCCTTGAGGTTCCCAAAAAACAATTAAAGTAAAAACAAAAAAAAGATGAAAAATAAAGATGAATCAAAAGAGGACGCTCACAGAAATTCAAAATGAAATTCATGAGGATTAGCATCAACCTGTCAGAAATAAGCAAAGCGTAAAGAAGTAAATGATGTTAAAAACAACAAAATAGGGGCTGGGAAGGTGGCTCAGTCGTAGAGCGCTTGCCTTGCATGCTTGAGGCCCTGGGTTCGATTCCTCAGCACCACATAAGCAGAAAGGAAAAAGCCAAAGTGGCGCTGTGGCTCAAGTGGTAGAGCGCTAGTCTTGAGCTGAAGAGTTGAGGGACAGTGCCCAGGCCCAGAGTTCAGGCCCCACGACCGGACCCAAAAACAAAGAAACAAAAAACAAAATATCCTCTGTGAAAGACTAAGTATAAAGAAGGATAATACACATACACACACACACACACACACACACACACACACACACACACACACACACATGTTAGAATATCTAATTTGTAGTGTTATTTGAAGAATATCATAAAGAAATTTAGACTGCAAGTGTGATATTGCTTACTTAAATTGATATTTATAAATAGCTTTTTATAATAAAGACATTTATCTCATATATTCCTTAAGAATGTAATAAAATAGGCTTGATTTCCTAAACTATTATTTCAAAGACTCCCTTAATTATTCATTTTTAACATTGAAGCTGTTAGCAGCTTGAGTGTTTTCAAACATTTTATAAATTTGGAACCATCATGGTTAAGAAAATTATTGCCAATATTATAAAAAATTACCAATATTATAAAACATTACTAAAATGAACAAATAAGTTTATTAATTTAAATCAATAAGTTTATTATAGTTTAATCTCCATATATGCATTGAAAATATTCTGTCTTCTCTTATTTATGAAATAATTAAATTTTTATCATTAATTTTATATCACTAATTTTCATTTATTTGTAATAGAATTCCCAAATCTATCTTTAAAATACACTGATGTGAGCCAGACCCTGGTGGCTTACTTCTATAATAGTAACTATTCAGGAGGCTGAGGATGCAAGTTCAAAGCCAGCCTGGCAGACAATTCTGTGAGCCTCTTAGCTCCAACTAACCACAGAGGTGGCACTGACTTAAGTGCAATCCTTGAGCAAAAATGTCAAAGAACACAGGTCCTGAGTCAAGCCATAATACTGGTAAACACACAAATAATTCATAGACTTTTTGGATCAAAATTATGGAGCATTTGGAATGTGCACTGTAATGTTCAATTTAGAATAAAAAGATGGAAGATATGGAATCAAACCAGATGCCCTTCAGCGGACAAAAGATCAAAAAGTTGTGATTTATATACACAATGTAATTGTATGTTGCCATCTGAAAGAATGACATTGCCCCATTTGTAAGAAAATGGAAAGATTAGGAAAAAGAAAGTATATTAAGCAAAATAAACCAGACCCAAAGAAATATAGGTTGAATGTTTCCCCTCATTTTAATAATTAGAATGTGCCTATATATCTACAAGTAAACTCTATGGACAGTGAAAGACAAAAAAAAATCCACATGGTCTTGATTAATTAAACACGAAACACTGAGACCAAAAGAGGATACTCTTTGGGGAAGATCAAAATGACTCATATGCATGTGATCATATAAAATGATGCTTATTAAAATGAACTACAAGAAATGGAAACAAGTTTTTTGTATTGCACTATTTTCTGATTTTTTTCTTATTCCTCTGTGTTTCCCTGTTTGCTATTGTTTTTTATTTTTATTTATTTATTTCTGAACCCTTTCTCTTACACATTATTTTATTTGGGGATAAGAAGGGAAGCACAGAAACAGTGGGACAAAGGGTTTACTAATTCAGCATTGATACTCATTAGACGCTATGTTGGAAATGATTGATAGAACTTATCAGGGAGGATTGGTAGGGAAAAACCTGAGAGAAGATGAGGGAGCAGATGACATTATTCAAAAAGAAATGCAGGAGCTGGGAAGGTAGCTCAGTGGTAGAGCGCTTGCCTTGCAGGCATGAGGCCCTGGGTTCGATTCCTTAGCACCACATAAGCAAAAAGAAAAAAGCCGGAAGTGGCACTGTGGCTCCAGTGGTAAGTGCTAGCCTTGAGCCGAAGAGCACAGGGACAGAGCTCAGGCCCAGAGTTCAGGCCCCCCCAAAAAAGAAATGCATTCAGTACCTAACTTACAGAACTGTAACTCCTCTGTACATCAACTTTACAAGAAATACATACATATATATATATGCATGCATACATGCATATGTATGTATATATACCTATGTGTATATATGTATGTATATATACTTATGTATGTATATATACACACATATATGGATACACATATATGGATATATTTGTAACATTTAAGGTAGGAATATATGCAAATACCTATCATTCCAGCTACTTGGAGGTCTGGGCGGGAGGATTATGAAAGGTCAGTCCTCAGAAATTTTGCAAAAGTCTATATCAAAATCAAATTAAAAAAAACATGGCTCTGATATATAGTACACGACTTATAATATTGTCCATAAAGCAAAGCCTGAGGCCTTAGGCTTCATACCAACTCCTGCAAAAATATAGACAAAACATAGACATTTAAGTAGTATTATTAGGAGTTACTTATCCTTACGTATTATGCATATCTGTAAAGTGTCAATTTTCTCCATTGTAAATTTAAAATAATAATAGATGACCATTCCATAATGACTTTAAATTCTGTATATTTTTAGATATCTGCAATACAATATTAAAAGTAGAGTATTCAGAAATTAAAAAAAATAATATATGTGGTCAAGGGAAATTAAGAGTTCTTTCTTGAATTTCTACATAAGATTTAAGTTTCCTTACATATTGAGATTTCATTCATCATTTTCCTCATGAAATATCCAGGTTTTATTTACAGACAAGTGATACCTATTCTTTCTTTAAAGTAATTACTATATTATTTAGGTTGATACAACTAATCTCCATTCTATGACAAAAACTTCATTAAAATTTAAGTCTCTAATAAACCATTGATAAATTCAACGTTCTATTGGAAATCTATAGGCTAAAGCTGATGTCTTGAAATTTGCACTGATTGTTACTTCTAAACTTTTTAAAGCATGATAAATTGTCATATAATCATATGTACAGTCTAGTTATTTAATTTGTAAGCTCATTTACAATGCTGTACTAAAAGATATATAAAACCAAGCAGAATAAGATGCAAGCCATGGATACAATGTTATAATTTCCCTTTTAGAACTTTTTTGATTATGACATATTCTTGGTGTCTCTTCAGAATAAAAACCTTATTTATCAAATGACCATCACAGTCATGTTCCAATTCAGGCATTTTAACAGCTTCAATGCAGATAACAAATTGTTCATAAATCATATTGTAATTTTGTTTTTAATAATGCATTAAATCACATAGAACCTAATTGATTTCTAAATTTATGCTTTCTGTAATTTCATCAATTTCTTACAAGTGTTGGAAATTTTGTATTCATTTAAATTGACTTTCTGCTCTCGAAGGGAGGTTCGGATGTTTGAATATTTTATTTACTGATATTTTTTCAAATATTTACATAAATACCTTGTTTAATGTGGTCAATACTTATTCAATATTTTCTGTAATAAAAATGTAATGTTTTGTCAGTTCAGAATAGCGAGTATTTATTTATTTCATATACAGTACACTGAAATTTTCGTTTAGTTTTCTTTTGTTTATTTTTTGCTAAATTTTCTAGCATAGGATTATCAAAAGCAGATGATAAAAGCAAATGAAATTTGATATGTCAATATTTACACAAATGATTTTAAATACTTGAGTGATTGTATCCAGATGAACTTTCAAAACAGATAATCAGGAAACTCCACATCAGTAAAATTTTCTTGATTTTAAAGAAAAATTATCCATATTGGATAATGTTAAATTATCTAACAGAATCTAGTGATTTTACAGAAAAGCAAAGTAATTAGTTTGGCAGGCTTGGAGTAAAACACAAATATTATTTGAATACTTTTAATATGTCATACTTATCTCTCATGTACACTTCTCAATTTTCTATTTTTCTCTAATAATTCTGTTTAAATCTATGATAAAATTTACTTGTCTGTTTCTTTGTAGAATTCTGTTTTTAGCTCTTCCTGATTTACATGATATCCTAAATTTACCCTTGTTTCTATTTACATGAAATTAGTTTTTGCCCAAACAGAATAAACAGGTGGTTACATCAGCAAGTATCTAGTTCATTTCTTGCAGTCTTCACTTTTGTAAAATATTGATCATATAATCTCTTTTATTCTCCAATGACTTTTATGGCCCCCCAAATTACTTGTATTTTGTATTTTGCTTTTTCATCTTATAATTCACATATATTTACTTTCTTGTCTCCAAATATGCCATGAAATGTCCCTTATATCTGATTTATCTGATCAATATATGTTGAAGGAGCAAAAAGAGAACAACTAAGACCCAGTTTGCATCATTTCACCTCAGAAATCATAAAGATATCAATTTATTTGAAGCTTTCAGAAGTGAAGATAGTAGGAGGATGATTGCATTATGAAACCAATATGAACAATATTTTCTAATAATGATGTAAAAGATATTGCAAGCTTTTGGTTCAGTTGGAAAAAAGCAATTACACAATTCTCTAATTGGAGAGAAATGTAGCTTGTTAGGGACATTTATGCTCCTAGTAGAAATGCAAAAGGAGCTACTAGAAGGCAGGCTTCTAATACAAGGTTTAAGTTCATAAAAAGAGATTTAGCTACAGTACTCTATAGAAGATAGTTAATGCATTGAGACTGGAAGTAATCATCCAATTTTTGGATATAGATTTTTTTAAAAAGGTGGCAGGACCTCAAAATAGAAAAACAAAAATTGTGCTTCAAATTCAGAAATGAACATGAAAATGACCCCAAAAAGGTAACTGAGTGGAATAGTACTGATTTTAAGGAAAGATAAAAAGAGAATCAGCAGCCAAATGAGGAAAATTCTTGAAAACAAAGTTAATAATCTTGTTAAGTGTTGCTGAAATTTTAAAGCAAGTAATTAGTTTTGATAAAGGGACTAACTCTATCCGTTACAACACAGATTGTTTAATTAGTGACTGATCACTGACTGTAGAGCTGGACTGAGTTGACTCCTCTGGGAACATTTAAGTAATTAGGAGTGGGATTTAGAATTTTTTTCTTCCAGAGGAGAATTACATATAACTGAATGTAGGAAGTGATTTGAGTAGAGAGAATTGACTTTATTTATATGTTGTAGAAAGCGATTCTGTAAAGAAGTAATATATTATCATACATGGGAGAACAATTAGTGGTGAATGATGAGAAAGCTACCTTCTGATACATCTTTCTCAAAAAATAAAGATGAAATACAAGGTGAATTCTCTGGCTCCAAACATACTGCTGCTGCTAAGTGATTATGTAAACTCTGGAAAGTGTGGTCTAGTGGAATGACTCATGTTAGGTCTTTAGAGACAAAATATATTCTAAGTGTCACTCTTGGTAGCTCTCATGGGAGTCTGAATTTTTGAATGAGATTGTTATAAAAAGAGCAACTTTTCCTCTTTTTCTCTCTGCTTGCTGACTCACATGTAGTCACTTGTTTGCACCTGCATACACTCCTGTCATGGCTCCCCTCCATAATGTAATGTTGAAGGGAGCTGCACTGATGCAGGCAATAGTCAAGCTCTTGGATCTCCAGAACTGAGAGCTAAATGAACTATTTATCTTTATATAGTTAGTGGACTCCAGTGTTTGGTAGATTAATGCAATGTCTAATATGACATGTATTTAAAAGTGGAACAGTTGAAATGAAACAGAATAGTAGGTAGGAAAAAGGAAAGGGGTGAATAATATTAAAGTACAAAATATGACCAAATGTAGGGAAATAGTATAATGAAATCTATAAAATAAAGGGAAAGGATAATAATAAGGAGTACTGGGAGGGAATAATTTGATTAATTAAAATATGTGCATGAAAACATGTATGTGAAATATCACAAATTAACCCATTTAGACAATCATTATGATTAATAAAATTGAAAAAACCCTAAATAAGTACGTTTTTAGCTATTGCATTTAGAATCTCTGATATATATTTAACAATCAATATATAAGAATAAATGCAAATCAAAACACATTAAGATCATACTTCACTCCACTTAGAATGGCCATTGTCAAGAAAACTAATAAAACCAATGCTGGCCATAATGTGGCAAAAAGGGAATATGACTACACAATTGGTGGACATATAAAGTTATGCAATTACTCTGGAACGCAGTATGTAGGTTCCTCAAAAGACTAGACTTTTTTTCCCCCTATGACTCAGCAATCCCACTCCTGGGCATTTATCCAAATGACCATAAATTATGCCACATTAAAGCTACCAGCACAACCATGTTCATTCCAGCATTGTTTACCATAGCCAAAATATGGAATCAATCCAGATGACCCTTGGTGGATGAATGGACCAAAAACTGTGGTATATATTCACAAAAGAATTCTATGCATCCATCCGAAAGAATGGCACTGCCCCATTTTTAGGAAAATGGAAAGACTTGGAAAAATTATATTAAGCAAAGAAAGCCAGAACTAATGAAGGATATTCATAGGAGAAAATCACAAGGGCTCAATAGCTATGTGCATGTGGTCGTATAAAATAATGCTTATCAAAATGAACTCCAAGAAATGGAAACAAGAGGTTTTTGTTTAATTTTTACAGGTTTTATTTTGGGTTTTTCCCCTTTTGTCACTGTTTTTAGTTCTGTACATTTTGTGTTGTATGTAAGTTCATCTGATTTGGGAAGAGGAAGGGGAAACACAGAAATGGTGAGACAAATGGTAAACTAATTTAGCAGAGATACTCACTAAACACTATGTTGTAAATTAATTATGTAACTTAGGAGAGAAAAGTGTTGGGAGGGAAAACACTGGGAAAAAAACAAAGGAAGGGATGCACTGTCCAAAAAGAAATATACTCAATATCTGATATATAACTGTAACCCCTCTGTAAATCATCTTTACAACAAATTTTTTAAAGAAAAATATAAAAGAAAAACCATGCTCCAAAAGAATATAAGAAAAACCATGCTCCAAACTCTATGCCCTTCCTATAGTTTCTCATGAAAAAAATATATTTTCTGGTTTAATTATGTACTTTGTAATGAATAAAATACTGTTTTAAACACCTTCTACAATCAAAATATTGAAAATTTTGAAGTTCATGTCTGCTAGAGAAAAATCTTGAGGTTTTATTGTTATTGTTGTTGTATATACATGATTCTTTTAATCAGGATCTGGCACATTCATGTAGCTTTTTGCAGGTTAACTGGACATAATTGTCTTGTGATTTTGTCAGTCTGGCTTAGGATCTCTGTTCTCAGACTTGAGCTTGCTGAGTAGCTTAGGTTTAACAGATGGGAACCACTGGAAATTGGCTAAAGTTTTTCTTTTATTTTGAAATATGAATTATTTTTATTTTATATAAATAAGTATATTAGAATATATTTTGTTGATTTATTACATCCAATTACTATAGGTTTTTGAATTTTTAATCACAAATGTTTCCTAGCTAATTTATTATTTTCTTTAAAGGTTAACAGAGATTTTTCAAATGCCTTAAAAATAATGTTATATCATTTTTGGTTTGCTAAGAGTTACATGAATTATATCCTTTACCAATGCAATTGTGATCCTTTGTTCACTGTCACATTTTCCCCACTACTAATAAAATATAAATATATCCTTTATGATTAGCTTCAAGGAATGTATCTCCAAAAATTATTTTGCAAGTTCATTTAGCTGAGAGCATGTTTTGTTCTACAAATGCTTAGTAGGCTTTATAAGAAGTTGTTTTACATAATATGCTAAAAATAAAAACTGTAACATGTTTTGGATGTGATAGAGACCTAAGAATTTCTTACTTGTTGATGATATGAGAACAAAAAAGCTACATTATGTTTTTATAAGGCAATATATTGAATGTGTTATATTTTAAGAAATAATGTTTAATGTTCATACTCAGCATTTTTAAATATTGTGAACAATTCTATCCCACTTTATTTTCCAAAAATTAAACAAAAAATATAACTAGGCTCTGGCTACTCTTGCTTCCAATCCTTATGAGCCATTAGCACTAGTGTTTTTATTTAGAATTTGGTCATTCTACTGTCTAGCCATTCTCTTTGCAATTATATAGCACTCACTCTTTAGTGATATTATTGCATGTCAGGGGAGTCTGCTATCTCTGTTAATCATCACCCTCAAAAGAAAGTCTTGAGCTTTTAAAATCTATGACTTTTATAAGTCACTGAAAATATTGATACTTGTTTCCTGTAAATCGACAGAAAATTGTATGAAATCCAACAGATGGTGAGAAATTGACTATTCACTTCTGCCAAATTTGGTCTCGGCAATTGTGACAAAATGCTTAGAGTTCTGAATCAGGCCACTTAGGCTTTAGATCAGAACCCTTAATTCTTGGCACTGGGAATCAACATAGCAGCTTTGGTACTAATGGCTAACACTTTACCACATGAGCTATGCTCAACTTTTGGCTTTCCCATGAACTTGACCTCCATGCCTGTTCCCAGGTCCAGTCTCCCTTTCCACTGACTCCCACAGTCTATCTGTATCATTCCCTAACATTCCTCCACCTGGTGTCCTCCTTTCTCCCATTCCCTCCACTCAGCCTGCCTTCCAAGGTCCCTACTTCCTACCACTACTTCCGTCTCCTGTTTGTGCTATACTCTTCCCCTCTGCACCTAAAAAGCTTCCCCAGAGCCCCCATCAGATAGTGTTCCCTATTTCCCAGCATGACACTGGTGTGGGCACTGATGATTTATACCTCACCTTTGAGGTTTTCCTGTGGTTTGGATAGCTGGCATCTCTCATCTGTTCTGTGGTCCTCCAGGTGAAGGTCTGCATATAGCTTCCTTCAGAGCTCCATCCCTGCTTCCATGCTCAGCAGAGGGTCTTGTTCACTGGTGTGTGAGTGAATGAATAGCGCTTGATGCTGGCTGTTGTCTTCCACAGGCTCTGAAGAATGTTGCTGCCATCAGCCTGGCCATCAACTACCCAAACAAGGCCACCCACCTCTGGAATGTCGAGTGTTAACCTCACTGTGGCTGTGATGTTCATAGGCTTGATAATCTGTCCATAGGGGTTCAAAGCTAGACACCCAGCCTCACTGAGAAAAAAATTCCTGTGGCTTTAGTGACCGGCTCTATTTGAGCCCTCCTGTTCTCATCCTGTGCCAAGCACTGTGTCTCTAAGAACTCGTGCACAGGCTTGGCATGTATGGATTTTCACACATGAGAAAAATCAAAGCTCACAATGACTCAGAAAGGACCTGCAGGAGGCATTTGGAAAACTTGCTCAGAGACCAGCCTCCTCCAGGGTCGTCCCTATGGAGCAACAGTGCAGAACTGGAAGCAGCCTTTCTGGAAGGTTCTGTCTCCTCTAAGCTAGAGATGCCTGTACTTTCTGTCAGTGGATAGTGTGGGGTAAGGCACCACCTGCCAGAAGCCACTCTGGCAATGAGACACACAGCCACAGTGGGCTGGCTGGGGGGCAGGAGAGACATACTTTGCTTTAAGTTTATGAGATTAAGAAATCCAAACCAAACCACAGACAGCGCAACCCCTCCTGGCCACCACCAGCCCCTCTGCATTCAGAATGGGACACATACCAGCTAACTCCATGAGTGCCCAGCCACCTGGAGAATGCCTCATGGGAGCAAGTGCCCTGGGCACAGCTAGCACACCACCCTGCATGCCCACCCACACTGTGGCTCTGAAAGAGTAGTGATTTCTTTCAGTTGTTTCAACATGTGTTGGTTTCCACCTCTTGCTTTTAGAAGCACACTAGCTCCCTGAGTGGGCCTCCAGGGAATGCCAGGGACAAGCTGATGAGTGAAAGCAGTGGAGCTGGAGGAACTTTGCAGCATCAGCACCTGCAATATCAGGCTCTCCAAAAAGATTTCACTTTAAGAGTAAAAACCTACCTGGCTTTATTTCTGCTTAAAGGGTGGTCCTCCCCACGCATCGCCCTAGGTAGACCTGGCTGTCATCTTCTAGCAATAATGATATGAGTTCTAGTGCATGATGTTTCATATTTTTTGTGTGACTTTAGCCTCATCCTGTGCTGATGATCATCCACTTTCCAGAGCCATGTGTTAGCATGAGAGGCAGGGTTGTCATGTGGGCCACGGCCAGCTCAGTGGGAACTCATGAGAACAAAGATGCCTGAAATAGCTGCTTTTTAAGAGCAGGGCCCTAGGATAGAGGCACCTCATACAGCTAAACCCAAGGAAAGCTCCACTATGCCCCTTAGTCTCTGAAGAGGTTCATTCAGGGGTCTGCAGGGGAGTCTAGATAGGCAGAGTCTGATTCTGCAAGTCTTGGAACACCTTCCTGAAAGGGTGTTGTGCCTTCTGGCTCAGGAGCTAACCTTCACAACCCTAGAGTTAAGTTCTCAGCTGAGCCTATAGGTATGGGGAAATGGCCACAGAGTGGGAGGTGGTGGGATGCAAAGAGACAACAAGAAATGGGATGGTGGCACACTACCTACTGCCCTAGTGTCAAGGAGTGATGAGATAGGTTACTGGCCAAGAGGAAGCCCCTTTCCCACACCTGGCCCTTTCCCAGCCTGCCCTTGCTTTGCAAGTTGCCTACACCTCAGAAAAGGTTCAGAATCCCAAGGCAGGGGTCAGATTGAATCTCAGTGCTTGGGTAAAAACCCCACTGTGATCCAGGCACCCATGGCTCACGCCTGTACTAGCTACTCAGGAGGCTGAGATCTGAGAATTGCAGTTCAAAGGCAACCTGGGCAGGAAAGTCCATGAGACTCCTCTCCAATTAACTACAAGAAGCCAAAAGTTGAGCATGGCTCATGTGGTAAAATGTTAGCCTTGAGTACCAAAGCTCAGGGACAGTGTCCAGACCCTGAGTTCAAGCCCCAGGACTGGCACAAAACGGACAATAAACACTGTGGGCTCAGGCTCATTGACTGACAAACAGCAGCTGAAAGACTGATGAGGAGAATGTGGCCCCACACCCCTCCACCCTCCCATCAGAAGGAGCAATTGTAAACAGACACGGATTTCTTAGTTTGTCTCAGTTCACTGCCCATCCAATTTGGTCTCTGCTTCAGTCTGCATAGAACAAACCTGAGTTTTTCCTTTTATGTGCCATTCTGCTGCTGTCTGGCAGGGCTCTTCCTTACCTGGCCTCCCAGCCCACTGCTGCCTCTGTCCCTGGCCACTGGGAGGTGCTGCTGAATCAGGACCCATCCCTGGGCAGCTGGATCCCCTTGACCCTTAGACAAGACTGCCTAGAATGAGACAGAACTGGCAGGAATACTATGTCATGGAAACATGTGCCTAATCTATAAAGAAATTCTGTTTCCAATCATATGCATTGTACAGACTCTGTTCCTAATGAGAGGAGTGACTTATTTTCATCATTCTTTTTAATTTGTTTTCTTATGGTTTATGATTTTGAATTTTTCTTATTTAGTTGAAAGAAATAAAATTGATTTTATGAGCTGAGAGAGTTCAGCCTGTAAAAAGGATGTTGTGGATAAAATATGCAAATGAAGAGAAATACATTGTATAAATTCTATATAAAAATATATACCTGTATGTGGACTTTTTGCTCTTCCTCCTTCCCTTTCTCATGTGAAGATTATACTTGGAGTTTCTAACCAGCCCTGCCCATATCATGTATAGAGTTTCCGGGCCACAGGTTGATGGGAGTTACAAAGGCATTTTCTCCCCATGCTGTGTTCCTGAATTGTCCCTGAAGTCCTCTCCCCCACGCTTCCTCAGCTAGGCCAGGCCCTGGTGCAGCCCAGGCTCTCTGCACAGTGTTCCTGAGGCTTTCATACATAGATGGTGCCTGAGTGTCCCTTTCTTCAGCCAGAACCTTTAGTCCCACTGCAGCTGGTGGAAAGCGAGGAGGCCAGGACCTCATAGTTGGACCTGCTCCCCTTCTCACGTTGTTTCCCTCTTGCCAGCTTCTGGACACTGCTGTGACTGTAGGGGAACCCGTTGCCAGCCTTCCAGTCTCGAGACTTCTTCTCTTATGTCTCTGATTTACCTCTGCCCCTCAGATACTTACCTGCAGCCAAGGACTGACTACCTTGGAAGTTAAAGACAAAAGAGGACTCTGCCTAACTAGCATTTGAGACCCATTTGTTCCGTGTCCTCTTAAAAGCCCCCAAAATCTTCTGTAGTACAGCCACTTCCCTTACCATTGCTGAGGACAATCTCACTGAACCTCAGTGGCCGGCCATGGTGAAACATTCCTGTTATCAAAACTACAGAGGAAATGTAGTTGCTGTGTGTCTGTCATTTCCAAAGCCAATGGGAAGTAGAAGGAGAACTGCAACCCAGGCCAGCCTAGACATAAAGCAAGACCCTACCTCAAAAATAACCAAAGCAAAAAGAGGCAGGAGGCTTGGCTCCAGTGGTAAATTGCCTACCTAGGAAGTGCGAGGCCCTGAGTTCAATCTCCAGTATTGAAAAAATACACAGAAGTTGTTTATGTATAAGCACAGGAGACAAAGCTAGACAAGCTAATTACTAGTAAAGCTTCCTTTATCTGGACAACATCCAGAAAGAAAAAAAGGAAAAAGAAAAAGAAATAGACACAGTTAGTACTGGTGGCTCACAGCTGTAAGCCTAGCTACTCAGGAGGCTGAGATCCTGACAATCTCAGTTCAAAGCCAGCCTAGACAGTCTGAATCCCATATCCTGAGATCACTTCACAGTGACACGTGATAGTTACCAAATCTTTTGTGTTGCTGTTGGTGGTTGTCATGGGGCTTGAACTCTGGTCCTGGGCACTGTCCTTGAGCTCCTCAGCTTAAGGCGGTTACTCTACAACTTGAGCTACAGTGCCACTTCCAGTTTTTTGATGCTTGATTGGGGATAAGAGTCTCATGGACTTTCCTGCCTGGGGTGGCTTTGAACTGAGATCCTCAGCTCTCACAACCTCCTAAGTAGTTTTCTGATGCTTGATTGGGGATAAGAGTCTCATGGACTTTCCTGCCTGGGGTGGCTTTGAACTGCAATCCTCAGCTCTCACAGCCTCCTAAGTAGTTAGGATTACAGGCATGAGCCACCAGTGCCTGGCACCAAATCTTTGCACTTCTTTTTCAGCTGAAGAAGGATGAGTCCCTGGAGGCTGAAGAAATGACTGTAAATATTCACAGACCCTCCCGCAAACCAGTCACCCAGATGCTGTGTAAGGCCATACCTTTTGCTTTTGAAGTTTTCTTTTCTTGTTTGTTAGTACAAAGGAGTTGTGGTCTTTCTGGAAATGTGCTGCTGCTGATCTGACCTGCAACCTAACTAACATCGTGGTCCATCTTTCTTCCTCAGGCTTTCTCATGCCTTGAAAATCTGTTTCCTACAATGATACATTTGTTGCACTGTACTCAGTGATCTGTGGTAAATCCCATCCACTCTCTGAGCCTCCCAACATCCCCACTCCTCTCTGGAAAACTTAACTTAAATTGGGCTATTGGGTTCCTTAAAAATAGACCATGGAGCTGAGCACTGCTGGTTCACACCTGTAATACTAGCTACTCAGGAGACTGAGAGCTGAGGATCATGGCTCAAAGCCAGCCCAGGCAGGAAAGTTTATGAGCCTCTTATCTCCAATGAACCACCTAAAAGCCGTAAGTGGAGATGTGGCTCCAAGTGGTAGAGTCCTAGCCTTGAGCAAAAGAGCTCAATGACAGAACCTAGGCTCATTGAGCTCAAACCCATGACCAACAAAGGTGGGGGGAGGTGTGGGCCAAGACAGAGAAGAGGGACAAAGAGAGAAACTGTGACAAAAACAGAGAAACATAGAGAGATATAGAGATACAGAGAGAGATGTACAGAGAAACAGAGTAAAACAGAGAAGAGAGACAAAACCAGAGACAGAGAGACAGGAAGAAAGAAGGAGAAAGAGAATTAGTCATGGAGCAATCGCTAACCAACGGCAACCTACTCCACTGTTCCCCCATAATCTACTTCTTCCAACTAAGCTCTATCTTTTAAAGATCCTCCACCTCCCAATCACACCTTGAGCTGATGGGGTCTGTAGGGCAATCTTAACAACAATGAGAAAATTTTATGTGTTTAACAGTTCCTTATTCATCTGTGTCTTTAAACATCACCAATTCTTCAAACACAGCCATTTCCTTATGCAATCAGTTTGAATGGCTTCTTCAGTCTAACTTGCAGCATGCTTCATTTTCAATAATAGGAATCATCATCATCATCATCATGTTTCTATTATTGTTAAATCTTTAGAACTTTGAGAGAAATTCAAAGTAGTATTAGTAGTATTTTGCTGGTCCTGGGGCTTGAACTCTGGGCCTAGGCTCTGTCCCTGTTCAAGGTGAGTGCTCTACTACTTGAGTCACAGTGCCGCATCCTTTTTTTAAAATATTCTATGGAAAACAATTATGTAAGTTTTTATACAAAAAACTAAGCTAGGTACTGGTGGCTCATGCCTGTACTCCTAGTGATTCAGAAGGCTGAGATCTGAGGATTGTGGCTGAAAGCCAGCCAAGGCAGGAGAATCTATTAGACTCTTATCTCTAATTAACCACCAAAATGCTGGAAATGGAGCTGTGGCTCAAGTGGTAAGAGTGCCAGCCTTGAGCACAAAAACTAAGGGATAGCACCCAGGCTCTAAGTTCAAGTCCCAGGACAAACACACACACACACACACACACACACACACACACACACACACACACACACACACACACTATATAAAACTGAGCATAGATCTGATGCATTGAATAGTTCTGTTAAAACATTCTACATTGGGTGAGTTTCTAGAATTTAGTGTATCTATAACTGTTCTAGCTTCATGAAGGTGGTGGGGGAAACTGCTAGAAGGAACTGAAGACTCAGAGCGTGCATCATCAGCCCCTTCTTACCCTCACTGCCCCTTCTCTCCCATTTCCCACTCTCTTCCAGTTGTCCTGGTCCTGGTATTTGCTGTGTGTTGGACCCCATTCCACATTGAGCAGCTGTTCTTCAGCTTTGTAGAGTAGTGGACCGAGTCTCTTGAGGCTGTGTTCAATCTCATCCACGTGGATTCAGGTAAAACTGGGTCAGGTGGGCTGCATGACAGAACCCCTGAAGTGGGGTCACTTCAGCCTTTTCTTAATTGTGCAAAGACTCATAGTCTTATTATCCCAATATCTCAACAGAAATATGGTCCCCTGGAGTGAAGGAATTTGATTTCCATTGGACTCCAAGATTGATGAGAGGTCTGTGATTTGGCCAAAAGAAATCTACCAGATCGCTATTCTAGAGGCTATTTTCTACTACACTGAAACAAGAGAACTTCAGCAGAATTACGGTGAAGGAATCATGATTCCTTTGGTTTCTCTTCGAATGGCTGGATGATGTTAATTTAGCACATATAGTGTCCCTGAAATCTCGTACTCTGTTGTGAGGGGAATTTAGGGTTCAGCAAGGCCTTATCTATGCTGTTTGATTATGTGTTTTGTCAAGGGGGTCATGGAATAGAGTAGAAATCAGGAATGGGAAGGTCACTAAGTTGAGTGACTTGATTTGTACTTCATTAATATTCTTTTTTTTGTTGTTGTTGCCTCTCCTGAGTCTTGAACTCTGGGCCTGGGAGCTGTCAATAAGTTCCTTTTGCTTCAGGCTAGCACTCTACTGCTTGGGCTACAATACCACTTCCAGCTTTTTCTGTGATTAATCAGAGGTAAGAATCTCACAGATATTCCTGCCTGGGCTGGCTTTCGACTATGATCCTCAGATCTCAACTATGATCCTCAGATCTCAGCCTTCTGAGTAGCTGAGATTACAGGTGTGAGCCACTGTGCAGGTTGGCTTTCTCCATGTCCAAGATGCCTCCACCACATCAGGCAGTCATGTCTGCTCTAGACAGCCATGACCTGATGGTTAAAAGCAAATCGAATGGGCACCAGCAACTGACTTCTGGAGTCCTCACTACTCAGGACACTTTGATCCGAGGATCATAGTTTGAAAATGAAAAAAGTGCATGAGACTTATCACAGTTACCCAAGCAAGTGTGACTGAAGTGGTAGAGTGAAAAAGCTAAGCAAGAATATGAGGTCTTGAGTTCAAGTCCCAGTGCACTCTCTCTCTCTCTCTCTCTCTCTCTCTCTCTCTCACACACACACACACACAAAAGCAGTTGAAATAGTAGGCATGAAAGAGATTATAAGTTGTCAACTACCATGACATTCTAGCATCACCACAATAAGGTGATATTACCATTAATAATATCAGAATATAAACAATATTTTACAGTCATAGAAGCAACCCCAGAAGTGACTTGCCCAAAGCCACTCAGTGGATAAACAGTGAAAACAAGAACTCAAGTCTAGGCATTGAATATCAAGTCACATTCAAAAACCAGAGCAGATATCAATCATAAAGGCTCCTTTTTTCAGTCAGTGTGTCTATTGGCTATCGATCCTTCTACCTCTGTTAGTAACTAGCTTGTTTGGGGAACTTTTTAGCTCACAAAGACATAAGCAGATAGAAGAGAAGATTGGATAAGATTTGTTTCCATGAGTTAGGCTCCAAATAGATATGGAGCAAAAGACAAAAACACACAAATACCTACTGAGAAACATGAGCCTCCTTCTTTTCTTTATTTTTTATTTTTTTATTTTATTTTATTTTATTTGTGAAGATACTGTACAGGGGGGTTACAATTACATGGGCAGGATAATGCGTACATTTCTTACCAAGCATTGCAGCCTC
>NW_012267276.1:5220648-5229673 GCF_000151885.1 Dipodomys ordii | reverse complement strand
AGTCTACAGATACAATCTAGTTCAAAGATACATCTATTCAACATCAAACAACTATATGTTAATGGGCTTTGAACTGCAGAGAAGAATTTGGAACACCAGAAATTATTAGGGTTAGGGAGATATGTGGGTAAAAAATAGGAATAGATTGGTGTGGGGAGGCACAGGGAGAGTTGACTATGTCATAATCCCAATGCAGCGAATAGGTTGGGTAGGATGCATGTAGAGAGAGAGAAAAAAAGAAGAAAGGGAAATGAAAAGAGACCAGAAAAAAATAGTAACGTAAAAATTAATATTATTATGGAGATTAAAAACCATCTATTTAGAGAGGAATGTGAGTATATTAATAGAAGGGTAAGGACATAGAGGAGAAGTGAAAAACTTAAAAAATGCTTAAAATAGTATATAGGTACAAAGATTTAGTGCTGCTATTAAGGAATTTAAGTCTCAGAGGTTTTGGATTGAGTAATAAATTTGTGGATGAAGTGTGTACACAATGGGGGATAGGGTCTACTAGTTAACTATGGGTTTATCTGAGGATGTGCAGGACAAGAGTTAAGTCACATAAAGAAGATCAATAGAGAGGAAAAGGTGAAAAGGATTAGAAAGGGAGAAAAAAAAGATCAGAAGTTCAGTAGAGCTAGACAAAAAAACCAAAAAGATAGTTAAAATGAACGGAAAAGATAAAGAAGACAAGAAAAGAAAGGGAAACGCCATTCATGTATTCCTAAAGTAAAAATTATAAGAGGAAAACAAAGTTACTGGAAAACAATTATTTTTTCCAAAAAGGCAAAAATTAAAGATTAATAAAATTTTTAGAAAAGGAAAAAATTTATATATATATGGTACAAAAAATAAAGAAAAAAGAAAAAGAAAAGAAGAGGAAGAAAGAAAAAAAAGTTATTCGATTTTTTTTAAGTTTTTTGGGAGGGGTGGGAAGAATCCTGTATCTCCCTTTTGTCTGTAACCAGCCTCTTGTTGGAGTCTCTGGTCAGCTTGAGGTCCTGTGGCTTGATTGGTTTCTTAAGTCAGTTTGTTCGAACAGGCAGAAAAATGCTCTGCTTTACCCAAGCTTTTGAGATCCCCCTCCCAGATTAGTTTACTGGGAGGGTGATCTGCTTTGAGAATCACAAAAGAGAGGGATGCAGTGCTGAGTCTAGGTTCTGGGTAGAGTTGAGGCCTTTCAACAATCAGTAGCTTTTTCCTCGGGCTGTTTTGTGAAAAAACTCACAGAGCCCAGCCTGGAGCCATTCTCAGGGATTCTGTTTTTCAATTGATTGTTGAGGCTGCTAGAGGGAGGGGCAGCCTCTGGCTCTGGTTACCCAGTGAGGAAAGCCACTCCAATGGCTGGTGCCTGAGCTGGGTGACTTTTCCCTGGATGGAGCCGAGTCTGGCAGGTCACTTCGCCGTTAAGTTCTTGTGACCTGCTAAATGACTCGTTTTATTCCAAGGCCTGAGTTGGAGCTAGCAGCTCCTCTGAGCTTTGTCGGTATCCAAGATGGAGGTCACCAGTTGGGGGGGGAGGGGTGGCCTTCCCTCCTCTGCTCCCTGAGAAGGAGTGAGGACGTCGGGCTTCTACTCATGCTGGGTCTTGGATCCTGGGTCGTCTCTGGTCTGCAAACTGCAGGATGAAGATGTCCGCTCCTTGTCGGTTCTTGTTGGTGTTGAGTAGAATCCTCTCGCTCGCTGTGTCTGGCTCCTTCGTCCCGGACTCTCTGTGTGAGCGCTCAGGTATGGCCGCGGCTGCGGTTGTCGCTGCGACCCTGCCGCCGCCGTGGCGGCTGCTGGCAAGGGCTCAGATGTGTCTCCTTGTCTTGGCTTCCCCTCTCTTGTCTAACTCTCTTTCCTGTGATGGCACACTTGGTGTGATTCTCTGGCTTAGGACTGTTCACTGGAACTCTAAAACTGCTTTCTATGCGAGAGCTTGTTCAGATTCCAGCTTCTCCTCCGCCATCTTCCCGGAACTCTCCCATGAGCCTCCTTCTTACCTGCCCTTATACTCAGCCGTCATGTGCATATATCACACATAAATATTAGTAATGTCAAGGCCAAATCTCAAAAACAATTTCAGCTCTTATCCTAGGGTTAATAGGAGAAAAATAAATGATATAAATAAATTCAGGAAGACTCCAAAGTCATGTGAGACTTGACTAGTCAATGAACTTCTTCAGATATAGCAAATGGACACCTTATTTAAGATTTAGAGGTGGGCAGATGAATGAAGAGAGGAAAGGTGGGCAAATATAGACATGATATTCAGTGCATATAGGTGCAAATGGAACTAGGTAGGTTGAGGGGATGGATGGGTTTCGGAGAGATGGAGGGAAAATGAAGAATGAGGTAAAGTTGATTGAGATGCATTGTACACAAAATGACACATTGAATTGAAACCCCTTGGTACAACTACTTAAAGATAATTGTATAAAAGCATGAGAAAAGATGCAAACTATGGCTTCAATAATGTCATGCTGCTATTAAAATACCATCTCCCCTGCTCGCCACATTACAAACAAGATGAACTGTAATTCTCTTAAACCATCAGAAAATACCATAGATAGGCACCTGGTGGCTCACACCTAGTTAGTCAGAAGGCTGAGATCTGAGGATCATAGTTCAAAGCCAGACCAGTCAGGGGAAAGTCACTAAGACTGGTATCTCCAATTAGCCACTCAAAAGAGCTGGAAGTGGAGCTGTGGCTCAAGTGGTAGAGAACTAGCCTTGAGTGGAAACAAAAGCTAAGGGACAGCACTCAGGCCCTGAGTTCAAGCTCCAAACAAACTAAAAGTGAACAAAAACATAATAATAATAATATAATCAGAAGAGAAAATACCCTAAGTCATTTCCACTTCTAAATGGTAACATTTTCATTAACAGTATTCACCTGGCATTGTAATCACTAGGGGGCAATACATCCTTTCCTTGTCCACATGACCTCTGCACATCACACTGCCTTATCCTCCCCTCTCTTCCTCAGCTATCTCTGGCCCATTCATATATGTCACCAGACTTCATGCTTGCCCACAAAATCCTTTGTGGTGTCCCAGTTCTTGTGTAAACACAAGGACATATATCATTGTGGGAACTTCCATGTGGAAAGGCTTGGAAAAGATTACATGAAGTGAAGTAAGCCAGGCCCAAAGAAACATAGGTCCTATGGTTTCCCTTATTTGCAGTACCTAGTATATGTCTGAGTCAAGCAGAAAAGGTCAGATAAGGTGATGTTAGGGCAATGAACCCTAAGATATTTATTCAAATATTTTTTTTTCTTTCATGCGATTCTTTCTAACACATTTATAAGATTATTTCTTTATTGCTTTGTATGTCCCTCCCCCACAGTATAACCCCTGCTTTCACTGTATTTGATGTCAGTATAATTTGTGGAGGGGCAGGAGAAAAACAAATTGTTGAAATAGGGATACAGGTGGACCCATTGCAACAATGAGATGTACAATTCGTTATGTCAAAAACGAACTTCACAACTTTGGTGCGGGGGTGGGGGGAAGATGGGAAGGATTGTGAAGGGGAAACAAAGGAGGAGGCTACAATGCTTGATAAGAAATGTACTCATTATCTTGCCCATGTAATTGTAACCTCTTCGTACAGTATTTTCACAATTGAAAAAAAAAAAAGAAAATGAACAACAAAACCACTATCAGATCCTGCTCTGCCACTCCTGGCCATAAAGGGGTGTACATCAACATACATTAGAGATACTTACACACCTGTGTTCATAGTAACACAGTTCACAGTAGCGAATGTAGACTGCCTTGTTAACAGCAAATAAATAGATAAATCATTTATCTTTTTTAAAAACATTGAGGTACTGTTTAACCATAAAGAATAGAATGTTTTGACTTTTTTAAATGAAAGAAATCTATGTAAATAGCAACCAGATCTTTTTAAAAATAGAGAAGCTTGTGTTTTATAGCAATGAAATTTAAAAAACTTTTACTATGAATACCTCATACCCTGAATAAAGTTTTATTCATAATCATTAATGAAGATATGCTATTACTTTACATGTATTTACCTGAATATTGTAAATAGAAGTTAACTGGGTCAGAAATTTGTACTCTAATCACATTTTCTAAAGCAAATTTAAATTCAAGAACTGAACTAAATGAAACTGAACAATTACTGTTTCCCTCCAACCCACATTTCTGTAATATTTCCTTTTGAATACTACCTATCTTGGTAGTAGTTTTTCTTATTCTGTGAAATAGATTAAAAAGTAAATAACATGTCAGGAATTCAGCCACACAAGATACCAAGCTGTTTTTTCTTATTCTATATTTTCAATATCAACAGATAGAGAAAGGGACCCTCATCAAATGAACCAAATACATCTGGGTCATAATGAAAACACAAAATAAGTCTAAGAAAATGGGCCAAGAAGAATGCAGTCATCAGCATGTGCAATGTATCCCTCATGTATAATTCTGCTAGCAATGCTAGAGCTGGCTTTCAAGCAGTACAAAATTATTTTGGATTTGGAAAATGGCAAGACTTGTGAAAGGGTTCTGATTAGAAAAATATTCTACATGTTCTAATGTGTGCAAAGTGGATGTTCAATTTTTTTCTCTCTGGATGTAAAATAAATGAAATATATTTCTAACCTCAGAAATAAAGTGGAAGATCTTTCACAGAAAAGGTAGCATGAACTATAAGTGCCTGATATGGTAAAAGAGTTATTTTTGTGTTGGATGACATGACCCTAGAGCTATCTGTAACACTATGCTTGACCTTGGATAAGTTTCTCAGATGAAAGGACAGAATGATATCACTTTATTTATCAAATATTTCTTTCTTGCTCACGCTCGGATCCTCAGGATTTGAAGCACTTCCCAGGTTTCTAGGGAGACAGGGCAGCATCCACACCATCTTTGCCTCCTAGTCCCTGATAGTGTCTTGTTCTGTGGTTTGCTTTTAAGCTGTTGCATTGTGGTATTCAGGTTCTCCCTGGGTTTTCCCATCTAAGCCTTGGCAATGGAAGCAAACAAAGTAGGTTGGGATGCTTGCACAGATGGGTAATAGCTAGAAAGAAGAGGGTTTAGTTTAAATATTATTCCCTGGCACCAACCAGGCTCTCTCCCAGGTATCATACTTGCATTTGTGAGTAGTAGCAAACATCTGTGACAAAAAAGAAATAGTAGTTAAATATAGGTGGCATACCATTCCCAACAATTTTGAATGTGATGTGCTTAAGCACTAACTTTGTACTAAATACTATTCTAGGGCTGGGAAGGTGGCTCAGTAGTAGAGAGCTTCCCTTGCATGCATGAGGCCCTGGGTTCGATTCCTCAGCACCACATAAGCAGAAAAAAAGCTGGAAGTGGTGCTGTGGCCCAAGTGGTAGAGCACTAGTCTTGATCTGAAGAGCTGAAGGACAGTGTCCAGGCCCAGATTTCAAAGACCCATGACCAGAAGCCCCCAAAAAAACCCTAAGTACTATTCTATTTAAAAGCAGAATATTAAATATGAGAAGATGAGGGAGTGTGGAGGAAGGGTTAGTTCACCAGGAGCTGATATGTCTGAGGAGATAACATTTATGTCAAGAACTGAGAAGAAGGAATTAAAAAAGTACTTTTATCAGTCAACACAGGAAGGATGTGCAAAGCTTTTGAGTCAAGAGAAAATGTGTCATGTGAGAGACACAGGAAACAAATATGTCTTCCAAGGTTGAGCATCAGGTTTAAAATACACTTGTTTTAGTACAGGATCAAAATTATTTCAGATTTCTTTAGGAAAGCCAAAGGAGAAACAATTTTGAGGTCCAAGCCTCAGAACCGGGCCAGTCACAATCACTCATCTAAAGAAAAGAAAGTAGAAAATTACTTAGACATATCAGATCTTTCTTGAAGCTACTAGTCAGCAAAAGAAGAGGAAAAAAAATGGAGCATGGAGGACAGAAATGTTCATATAATGTACTAAAATTTCCTGCTGTGTACTTGATAGAAATAAGGAAAATAAGAATTTTATTTCTAAATCCACAGGCAAGAGCAGCTACCCTGATGATTGTAACTCTATATAAAAGGACATAACCAGGCATTGGTGGCTCATACCTATAATCCATGTTATTCAGGATGCTGATATGCTATGGATGATACTTCCTAAAGTTAATCTCATTGCTTTTGTGAATACCATAGAACATTGTTTGCTCCTGTTCTCTACTCCACCTTGTAACAACCGTAGCTCTTTGCTGTTTCTAGCTCTTAGTATTGAGTTTTTGAAGACTGCTTCTTGTCCTGCTTTTAACTTTATTTTTTAACACTTTGAATTGTTTAGCACTGTTTGTAAAGTCAATAAATACTAACATAGCTTGGGTTCTTTGATCTCAGACCCAAAATGAAATTGAGGAAAGAAGGAGGAAAGCAAAAGGAGAAAAAGAGAGAGGGGGAAAGGGAGAGGAAAAGGGAAGTTGGAGAAGCAAGAGAGGGGAAAGAAAGGAAAGAAGAAGCAAGAGGAAGAAGTAGAAGAGGAAGAGAAAAGGAAGGGAAGAGAAGGAAAGGAAGGAAGGAAGGAGGGAAAGAAGGAAGAAAGGAAAGAAGGAAGAAAGGAAAGAAGGAAGGAAGGAAGGGCCCTCTTAAATGCAATAGGAAGCAATTGAGCTTCAGACTTCACGGAAGGGAACGTCATGAGATGAGGTTAAAATACTCAGGCCCACTATGTTGAACATTTTGATTTAATACACTAGCTAGTTGTCCTGTGATCACTGAAATTCTCTCTAAGATTAGCACAATGTTTCAATTCAGGTAGCATTTTGTTTTCTATGTGAATAAATTTAAAAAGTATTTACTCTGTTTAATCATAGTGAAAATCTGAAGATTTCATATACGAATTTAATTAACAGGAAACTATTTGTATCCTAAGTATACCTTGCTGTCATTGTGCTTGAAGAGAAATGAGTTACTTGCTCTGATTTATTTAGTAAAAATATCAGAGCTGCTTTAGGGACTTTTGAGGAAAGGAAGTTCCATAGTATCAGCAGTCTCTAGCTTTGTGCATGTTGATGAAAATAATATCCAGCCAAGTAGTGGTAAGAAAACCCAGAAAGGAGCTCTAAGTCAGAACTTGGGAGAATTGGGGCAAAAGTAAGTCTATCAGTTTTACATATTATCTCAGGAAAGTTACAGTGTGCCTTCATCTTTTTTCAACTTAGAATTAACATCCTACCATTGTCTCTGAAATTCAGGAAGTTGGTGGACTTTTTATTGGTAAGAATTAAATAGTATATGAAACTGTTGTCTCTAGTCATCTATGTCAGTTTCTAGTCACCCCAATGATTTGAAACGTGATTATAAACCTTCTCAAACCCTGTTCTATGTATGGTCCCATGGTGACTGAAGTTTGGAGAAGTGTAGAACAACAAACAGACTTTACATCTGCCTTGTAGTGCCAGGGTTTCATCTATCACACTTTCTCAGTCCATGACTGACCCTCTACAACTTGAACCACTGCCCAAGTCTGGCTTTTAGCTGGTGAATTGGAGGTAGACACTTGTAGACCTTTCTGTGTAGGATGGCTACTCTCCTGAGTAGTAGGATGACAAGTGAGAGCCTGTACTTCCTGGTTTGTCCTGTATTTTCCTTCCATCCATAGTTAACCCTCCAGGGCACTTGCATCTGAAGGAAGAGTTTTCAGACTTTGACTCTGGTTGTTGGCTGTCTGTGACCTGAGAACAAGTAACTTCTACAACTTCTAGCAGACCACTTTTTTCTCTTTTCCAAAAAGATGAAAGATATAAACCACTTCAGTACATATCATTCCTAATTTGACTTTCATTTTTAGATATAATTCCATGTCGTCAATTTATTTTAAGTCATGCCTTTTGATACTCATTCTATGAAATAATATTTCAGAGATTTAGACAAAATTATCTCTAATTTTATATTATGCTTCCTTACTTTTTAGACTGTGACAGTTTCCTAGAAAAATGGGGATGATGTGGGCAGAAATCACACACCAGGGCACCAATTAGAAAAATACTAGTGTGTTCTGGTGGGAATTATCAAACCTATGAGATTTGTACATTCCTGAAGCTAAATTCATGGTTGTTATGACCAACAGTTGTCATTATGTGCAATATGTAAATGTTCTCTTAAATAGATTTTTAAATTAAAACATGAAATTGGGCATACTTACACATGGGAATCTGAGGGAGGAGAATGATGAATTAGAGTCCTGGTGACACCCTGACTCAAACACAAAACAGCACACACAGATGGATAGATAGATAGATAGATAGATAGATAGATAGATAGATAGATAGATAGATAGATAGATAGATAGAAAGATAGATCGACAGACAGACAGACACACAGATAGATATGCATTTTGTGCTCATGATATTTTCAAGAAAATGCATATAAACATATGTATGTGTATATACATATATACTTCATTAGCCTTCTGTCACTCATGTATTTGAGATCTCTGCATAATGGTGACACAAATAATTTTTTATAAGAGAGACAATTACTGCAATGTAGGGAGTCAAACCAACAAGATACAACTAAGACAAAGTCATGGGTATGTGTTTTCCAATTTTACTTATCTTGGTGAAATTTATAACTGTTACAATCATCCTATGTACATATCCCTTGTCCATACCTCCAGTAAGAGAACTCCTGTCTTGGGCATAAGGAAATCTAATCTTTTTTTAAATTTAATTTTAATTTATTTGTGAACATACTGTACATAGGAGTTACAATTACATGGGCAGGATAATGCGTACATTTCTTACCAAGAATTGTAGCCTCCTCCTTTGTTTACATTTCACATCGTTTCCCAGCCTCCCCCATCACCCCAATCCCAATCCTTCTTCTTCTCCCCCTCCCCCCCCAGGCACTGACGTTGTAAAGCTCGTTTTGGACATGACAACTTGTACTTCTCATTGTTGCAACAGGTCCACCTGTATCTTTAAACAACTGGTTTTTCCCCATCTCCTCCTCAAGTTATACTGACATCAAATATAGTGAAAGCAGGGGTTATACTGTGGGGGAGGGACATACAAAGCAACAAAGAGATA
>NW_012267276.1:5205611-5208033 GCF_000151885.1 Dipodomys ordii | reverse complement strand
TTGGATCCTGGGTCGTCTCTGGTCTGCAAACTGCAGGATGAAGATGTCCGCTCCTTGTCGGTTCTTGTTGGTGTTGAGTAGAATCCTCTCGCTCGCTGTGTCTGGCTCCTTCGTCCCGGACTCTCTGTGTGAGCGCTCAGGTATGGCCGCGGCTGCGGTTGTCGCTGCGACCCTGCCGCCGCCGTGGCGGCTGCTGGCAAGGGCTCAGATGTGTCTCCTTGTCTTGGCTTCCCCTCTCTTGTCTAAGTCTCTGTCCTGTGATGGCACACTTGGTGTGATTCTCTGACTTTGGACTGTTCACTGGAACTCTAAAACTGCTTTCTATGCGAGAGCTTGTTCAGATTCCAGCTTCTCCTCCGCCATTTTCCCGGAACCTCTATCCCAGGCTTCCCTTATACCCGGAAATCTAATCTTATATTAACTTGACCCTAATGTTCTTGAACAGTACACCTAACTGGTGTCTCACAAAGTCCAAATTAGGTTCCATTCTTTGCTAGCAAACCAATGAGTTGTGTGATTTGTCGACCTGCACCTCTGCTGCCAACTGGAGACTCGGGGTTGGAAACCCCCAGAAGCCCAAGCACCCCTTTGGGTCAGCTCGAGTCCACACCTCGAATTGCAACACCCAGGCCGCACAATCATCTTGCGGTGCCCAGGATGCCTTGGGACATCCCTCTTACCGACTCAAGCAGCGACGAGTTGGAAGGCCAAGAGGGTGAGTTCAAAATTCAGGGAGACAATCAGGGACAGGCCAGTGGGAAGGTACGACCTAGCAATGGAGCAATGGCACCATGCCGTCCTGTGACCATCAGGAGAGACTTACTCTCAATGGATGCTGCCTTACTCCCCAGCCAGGGACTCTTCCCAGTGTGGAAAGGAACGAAAAGGTGCTTGTGTCTCCTCTAGGTACCCAATCTCATGGCCGTGACATTCCCAGCTCGCAAAGCTCCACCACGGACAAGCTGGGTGAAAACCAACCCCCGAACGGCTCACGCTCCCAGGAGTCAGGTAAGGTGGTGGAGGGCAAAAAGCCCACCGCAAGTCCACCACCAGACTCCCAGGAGTCAGCGAAGGGGGTAGACAGTGAAAAGCCCAAAGCTCTTTCACCACCAGACTCCCAGGAGTCAGCAAAGGGGGTAGTGGGTAAAAAATTCAAAGCTTATCCAACACAAGTCTCCCAAGCGTTAGCGAAGATGGTGGACAGTGAAGAGCCCAGAACTCATCTACCAGACTCTCAGGAGTCAGCGAAGGGGGCAGTGAGTGTAAAGCCCAAAGCTTGTCCACCACGGGACTCCCTGGAGTCAATGAAGGGGGAGGAAGTTGAAACACCCTCAGCTAGACCAGCAGCAAGCCCTGCTACCCCAAATCTGGCAGCTCACAGAGCATCCAAAAGGAAAACAGCATTGCCATCAGCTCTTCCTTTGCCAGAGATTGTGACAGTACCAATACAGTGGGGTCGCAGTGAGCTTCCCCCACCTCCTAAACTTCCATGCATGGACATGGAGAAAGACGTGGACATGTGTAACACCACTCAGTCTACTCACAGTAAAATCTGTAATACAAAATGCTCAGGGAGAACAGAAGTGACAGATGGCAGTGACATCAACACTGCCTCTTCTGTTCCTCCACCTGATCCAGAGACTTATGTCTTCGTGACCCTGCCTGCCTGCACTTTAAACATCCCAGCTCTTCTCAACACCACTAATGTGGAAGAGCAGGCTGCTGGGGCCAACATTGTGCCAGCACCCTCTTCAAACTCTAACGAGGGTCTAGCCCCTAAAATCCTCATTTCTTCTTTGGCTCCTCCTGCAGACTCTCTTCCTTTTGGTACCCCAGCTTCTCAACTGGGGGTTCTAAATGATAAAGATGGAAACCATGCTCCTTTAATGAGAGTTGCAACCCCTAACACCTCTCTCCTCCAAACTTCCTCTTCCTGATCATTCCATTCTCCCCTGCACAAAGGCATCTAACATTGCTACTTCTCTTGATTCCTGTCCTCTTCCCTTCCCCACCCTTCCTGTAGTCCCATTTCCCATCAACACTACCACCACTGAGTTGACTGCAGATGCCCCCAGCCTATCCTGTCATGTGAGCCTGCAGCCAGCCACAGATGACAATATTGTTCAGATGGATACCACACCACCATCTGCAGCCATCATTTACTCATCTCCCCAAGTCTCCACCACTGACTCCTGTGCATTGCTGCAGGCTCCCAATAGCCTGCAACAGGGAAACTTTATGAATTGGCCAGTACCCAGCAATCCACCTATACCTCCCCCACAACCAGTACCTCAGGTTCCCTATGGCCTGCAACCAAGACACTTGACGATTGGGCCAGTGCCCACCAACCCACCAGTACTCCAGGCGCTCTGCAGTCCGCCTCAGGGCCATGTCACCATGGGCCCAGACCCCTCTGCCCCTG
>NW_012267276.1:5203010-5205561 GCF_000151885.1 Dipodomys ordii | reverse complement strand
ATCCAGTTCCCCAAATCCCCTGCAGTCTGTACCAGGGGCAACTTGGGATTGGGCCAGCCCCCACCAACCTACCTCCTACCAGGGGGTCCTGTTCTTCCCAAACCATGGTCCCTCAAAATGATCACTATTCCACCAATGCCATCACTGTTGTGCAACCCCAGCACACAATGTCACACAGTGACTCTATTTCCAGCAAGCAAGACCCCGACAATCAGGTTATACAGTCTCAGCACATGCAGGGACCCAGCCCAAATACTGGCCATGCATCTAGTGCTAGTGCCCTTCCACATCCCACACTTGGGGTTTTCAGTGGACTACCTGATAATAATTATTCTCTGAGCCAACCAGTCCCCTTATAAACATCAGTTATTGACCTAACTGTGCCTACAATGCAACCACCTAATGACTCCGTCAATGTGATCCCTCTTGTGCAACAGATGCACAATCCCTCTCTCCCGATATGTTATGATCCACTGGTCCTCCCCAACATGGACTAAGCAGTTGTTCTTATTCATGGAAGTGGCTCATCCCCACCAATGAAATTGTCCATGGATGATGATGATAACATGATGGATACAACACCTCCTTCAGAGGCATTTATGTTTCCATCTCCTCCGATCTTGACAAACAACCTCTCTGTAGTGAACCAGGCCCATCCTGCTCCTGCCCATGTGCCACAGAGTGACATTATTTCTAACCAACAAGACTCCTACAATCAGTTTATACAATCCCAGCACATGCCAGGGCCAAGCCCACACACTGGCCATCCATCTAGTGCTGGTGCCCTTCCACACCCCACCACTGGGGTCTTCAATGGACAATCTGACAGTTTGTCTCTGAGCCAACCAGTACCATTGCAAACACCAATTATTGACCTAACTGTGACTAGTGACACCAACCTGCAGCAGGACATATGGCCATGCCAATGCTTGTGCCCACAGTGAACGTTGATATTACTCCCCAGAACACCTCTTGTAGTGACTCTTCTGGTGTTTGCAACATTGCCAGACAGAAAACTCCTGGCAAGAAAATCTCCAGACGCACTGGCTCTGGTGACACTAATTCATCCCTGAACCAAGCCACTCCTGCAACAAATATTGACCATCCACCTAGTGCTAGTGGCCTTCCAGACCCCACACTTGGGGTTTTCATTGGGCAATCTGACAATTTATCTCTGAGCCAACCAGTCCCCTTACAAGCACCAGTTATTGACCTAACTGTGCCTACAATGCAACCACCTAATGCCTCTGTCAATGTGATCCCTGTTGTGCATCAAATGCACAATCCCTCTCTTCCAATATCTTCTGCTCCACCGGTCCTTCCCAACATGGACCAAGCAGTTGTCATTGTTCACAGAAGTGGCTCTTCCCCACCACTAAAATTGTCCATGGACGATGACGATAACATGATGGATACAACCCATCCGTCAGAGGCTTCAATCTTTCCATCTCCTCCCATCTTGACAAACAACCTCTCTGTAGTGAACCAGGCTCATCCTGCTCTTGCCCATGTGCTACAGAGAGACACTATTTCTAGCAATCAGGACTCTTACAATCAGTTTATACAATCCCAGCACATGCAGGGGCCAAGTCCAAATACTGGCCATCCATCTAGTGCTGGTGCCCTTCCACACCCCACTCTTGGGGTTTTCAGTGGGCAACCTGACAATAATTTCTCTCTGAGCCCACCAGTCCCCTTACAAACACCAGTTATTGACCTAACTGTGCCTACAATGCAACCACCTAATGACTCCGTCAATGTGATCCCTGTTGTACATCAAATGTACAATCCCTCTCTTCCGATATCTTGTGCTCCTCTGGTCCTTCCCAACATGGACCAAGAAGTTGTCATTGGTCACAGAAGTGGCTCTTCCCCACCACTAAAACTGTCCATGGACGATGACAATAACATGATGGATACAAACCATCCATCAGAGGCTTCAATCTTTCCATCTCCAACCGTCTTGACAAACCTCTCTGTAGTGAACCAGGACCATTCTGCTCCTGCCCATGTGCCACACAGTGGCATTATTTCCAACAACCAAGACTCACTGTGTCCTGCTTTGTCCGTGCTATGTCCTGCTGTGTTGCCCGCTGTGTCTCGCTGTGTCCCCCGCTGTGTCCCGCTGTGTTCCACTGTGTCCCACTGTGTCCCCGCTGTTCCCCTGTGGGTCCCTGCTGTCCTCCGCTGTGTCCCCCGCTGTGTTCCGTTCTGTCCCACTGTGTCCCTCTTTGTCCCGCTGTGTCCCCGCTGTGGCCCCGCTGTGCCCCCGCTGTCCCCCGCTGTGTCCCGCTGTCCCCGCTGTCCCCTGGTGTGTCCCCGCTGTGTCCCGCTGTGTCCTCTGGTGTGTCCCCGCTGTGTCCCGCTCTGTACCCCGCTGTGTCCAGCTGTGTCCCTCTGTGTCCCGCTTTGTCCCCGCTATGTCCCGCTGTGTTGCCCGCTGTGTCTCACTGTGTCCCTCACTGTGTCCCGCTGTGTTCCGCTGTGTCCCGGCTGTGTCCCCTGCTGTGTCCCCGCTGTCCCCCGCTGTGTCCCACTGTGTCCCCGCTGT
>NW_012267276.1:5202006-5202334 GCF_000151885.1 Dipodomys ordii | reverse complement strand
GCTTGTCCCCTGCTGTGTCCCGCTGTGTCCCCCGCTGTGTGCCCCGCTTTGTCCCGCTGTGTCCCCCTTGTCCCCTGCTGTGTCCCCGCTGTCCCCTGCTGTGTCCCCTGCTGTGTGTCGCTGTGTCCCGCTGTGTCCATCTCTGTGTCCCTGCTGTGTCCCGCTCTGTCCAGGTGTGTCCCCCGCTGTGTCCTCGCTGTGTCCCGCTATGTCCAAGCTGTGTCTGCTTTTTTTCCCCACCGTGTCCCCGCTGTGTCCCCCGCGGTGTCCCGCTGTGTCCCTGCTGTGTCCCGCTGTGTCACCGCAGTGTACCCCCTGTGTCCCGCTG
>NW_012267276.1:5197077-5197339 GCF_000151885.1 Dipodomys ordii | reverse complement strand
GTCCCGCTGTGTCCCCCTCTGTGTCCCTGCTCTGTGCCACTGTGTCCCCTGCTGTGTCCCCGCTGTGTCCCCATAGTGTACACGTTGCGTCCCGCTGTGTCCTTGCTTGTCCCCTGCTGTGTTCCACTGTATCCCCTGCTCTGTCCCCCGTTGTGTCCCGCTGTGTCCCCGTTGTCCCCCGGTGTGTCCTTGCTGTCCCCCGCTTTGTCCCGCGCTGTGAACCGCTGTGTCCCGCTGTGTCCCCGCTGTGTCCCCGGCTGTG
>NW_012267276.1:5195541-5196958 GCF_000151885.1 Dipodomys ordii | reverse complement strand
TAGGAGAATTGGGGCAAGGGAAATTCTGTGAGTTATATGCCTATATCAGGCAAGTTAAAATGTACCTTCATCTTTGTCAACTTAGAAAGTAACAACATGCATCCCACATTGTCTTTAAATTTTACAGAGTTGATAGACGGTTCTCACTTTTTATTAGAAAGAATCAAATAGCATACGGCACTGGTGTCTCTCATCTTTTGTCAGTTTCTAGTCACCCCATTGATTTGAAATGTGATGGTGAACTTTCTCAAACTCTGTTCTACGTATGGTTCCATGGTGACTGAGGGATAGAAATACCATGGAGAAACTGGTACCACAAGCAGATTTTGCATCCATCTTGTGATGCCACGGTTTCAACTAACACTCTCTCAGCTCCTGGCTGGCTCTCTACTACTTGAACCATTCCCCAAGTCTGGCTTTTAGCTGGTGAATTGGAAGTAGACACTTGTAGGCTTTGAACTGTAATTTTCCTGAGCAGCTAGGATGAAAGGCAAGATCCACTGCCACCTGACTTGTCCCACACTTTCCTTCCCTCCATAGTCAACCCTGCAGAGCGCTTGTGTCTGATGGAAGAGTTTTCAGGCTTTGATTCTGGTTGTTGGCTGATCTGTGACCTGAGAACAAGTAATTTCTCTAAGTGCTAGCAGAACCACATTTTTCCCCTCTTTCCCAAAAAGATGAAACATATAAACCATTTTGAGTCCATGTCATCCTTAATTTGACCTCCATTTTAAGATATACTTATGTGTCACCAATTTATGTCATACCTTTTGATACTAATACTTCAGAGTCTTAGACAAATGTATTTGTAGCTTAAGAATAATGCATCAGAAATAATACTTTAGAGTTTTGGGCAAGTTTCTAACTTTATATTGGGTCTCTTTAGTCGATTTTCTGCCTGACATTTTCACAGAATGGTGGGGATAATGGTGGCAGAAAATACCCACTGTCACTCTTTAGAATCCTCTAGAACAATACTAGTGAGAATTCTCAAACCCAGTAGCTACCTATTCTGAGGCTACCTAAATTGGTTACTTAAGCTTGATTGTTTTTAATAGGGAGAAGTCTCAGAATATGGCCTTAATTCCTTAAATCTTATAATATGTGTGTTGAAGGGTTTCTAGGTAAAGCATTATGCTTGAAAATGCCAAAAAAATGCAGCGAAAGTAGAAAAGAACTAGATGATAGATTTCCTTTCCAAATTATGCACTGAAGTTATACTCTGAAAGAGATTTGTCTAAGTGCCTTAATATCATGCAGTGAGAAAAGTGGAGGTGCAGTGTTTTCATTGATCTAACAAGACTTGAATCTTACCAACGTTAAGTTCAACATGAGGCATTCATAGCTATATTCTTCATCTTCTCACTTTCTTAATGCACCTGCTTGGTGCAGTACTTTGAAGGGAATGGATGATTGT
>NW_012267276.1:5190150-5191456 GCF_000151885.1 Dipodomys ordii | reverse complement strand
CCCTTCTTGGAAGAATTGTTCGAAAATTTGGGCTTTTGTCCTAGTGACAATTGGAGGTTAGACTTCTGATTAACACATTTTTTTCCTGGGCATTTCCTGGACTATAAATGTTTGCCTTGTGATATCTACTCTGGCTAGGTGACGAGAGGCTGTGGTCTTCTTGGAGATAGAGAGGCAGGAATAGAGGTGGAGAACTTGTAAAAATATGAGAAAGAAAGTTCCCTTCAATCTAAGCTCTGAAGAAAACATTCCAACACATTATTCACCAAGTTGGGGAAGAAATGTACTTCAAACTGACTATATTTTATATGCCTTATTAGAAACTAGAACTATCTCTAAAAACTGGCATGTGTGGCCTTGGACGTTTAGCAGAATACATAAGAATGTAACCAAAAAGCAAGAACATACAAACCAAACACTGGGGGATGAGTTGTAATTGCCTCTCTGTAAGTTAAAATTTAGGTTTTACAGGTGGTTAAATATGGGACAGAAAATGTGTTCTGAGGACTCTAGAGAGAGATAGCTCTGGTTAACTTTTAAACACAAGGTTTAGAGGACATGTCTATTAAATCTCTCTGTGAAGATGTCTAAGTATTTAATGAGGAAGAAATTTATAGCTTCTTATTTTGGACCAGAGTGCTTGGTGGGTAAGAAGGTCACATGACTGCTTCATGAACTTACTTGTATTTCTCTGTCTCATCCCACTGTGAAGCCAGAGAGTAGGCCATGTAATGTGTGGTAAGCATGGGCACTGGTTCATTTTCTCATGCACTGCATTTCTATGACAAATTTTAATATGCTATATACATCTGTTGGGGTTGTCTTTCTATTAAAGAGAAATTGTTGTGTGTGTGTGTGTGTGTTCCATTTTCCAGAAGTTCTAAATAACTATGTGAGTCTTATACAAAGGGATTTTAGCGACTATGATTTGAAAATGAAATATAAATTTATTAAGCTTGGGATGCAGCTTCTAGCAGCTATAGTTTAAAAAATACAAATCTAGACCTACTCTTGTTTGGAGAAGGGTGACTATACTTTTTCTGAAGCTAATATTAATGTTCCAGCGGATAAAACACACTTAATTGGGACTTTGAGGTACTCTGTGTGTGTGTGTGTGTGTGTGTGTGTATGTGTGTGTGTGAGAGAGAGAGAGAGAGACAATGTCCCTGTACCTATGTGTATGTGAAAGTCAGTCAGAAAGAGAAGCAGATAAGATAGGAAAATTGTTTGATTTTTAATATAAAAAGTCCATGCCTTAGTAGTAATATTTATAGTTTATTTATAATATAAAAAGTCCATGTACAAG
>NW_012267276.1:5177627-5179856 GCF_000151885.1 Dipodomys ordii | reverse complement strand
ATCCTTTTGTAGTGGTCACAGCAGCCCTCTGTATTCTGGTGAGTGATGGAGAATGAATCAGGGGCAGCTTAAGAAACTGCCATCAGCCTGCAGGCAAGGCTTAAAAATATTGAGGGATTTGTGGCTGTTCCCAGACCCAGCATCTCACTGACATCTCTGAGAAGAAAATGGGTGGTAAAGCAATTAATGACAACAATGCTGCAATACTCATACAGGTGTATTTCTCACAGGAAAGAAATAGGATGCACTGAAAAGCATATAGATATGAGTTAGGAGTACCTACAAAAATGAAGAACAAACCCCTTCTTGGAAGAATTGTTCGAAAATTTGGGCTTTTGTCCTAGTGACAATTGGAGGTTAGACTTCTGATTAACACATTTTTTCCTGGGCATTTCCTGGACTATAAATGTTTGCCTTGTGATATCTACTCTGGCTAGGTGACAAGAGGCTGTGGTCTTCTTGGAGATAGAGAGACAGGAATAAATGTGGAGAACTTGTAAAAATATGAGAAAGAAAGTTCCCTTCAATCTAAGCTCTGAAGAAAACATTCCAACACATTATTCACCAAGTTGGGGAAGAAATGTACTTCAAATTGACTATATTTTTATGCCTTATTAGAAACTAGAACTATCTCTAAAAACTGGCATGTGTGGCCTTGGACGTTTAGCAGAATGCATAAGAATGTAAGCAAAAAGCAAGAACATACAAACCAAACACTGGGAGATGAGTTGTAATTGCCTCTCTGTACGTTAAAATTTAGGTTTTACAGGTGGTTAAATATTGGACAGAAAATGTGTTCTGAGGACTCTAGAGAGAGATAGCTCTGGTTAACTTTTAAACACAAGGTTTAGAGGACTTGTCTATTAAATCTCTCTGTGAAGATGTCTAAGTATTTAATGAGGAAGAAATTTATAGCTTCTTATTTTGGACCAGAGTGCTTGGCGGGTAAGAAGGTCACATGACTGCTTCATGAACTTACTTGTATTTCTCTGTCTCATCCCACTGTGAAGCCAGAGAGTAGGCCGTGTAATGTATGGTAAGCATGGGCACTGGTTCATTTTCTCATGCACTGCATTTCTATGACAAATTTTAATATGCCATATACATCTGTTGGGGTTGTCTTTCTATTAAAGAGAAATTGGTGTGTGTGTGTGTGTGTGTGTGTTCTATTTTCCAGAAGCTGTAAATAACTATGTGAGTCTTATACAAATGGATTTTAGAAACTATGATTTGAAAATGAAATATAAATTTATTAAGCTTGGGATGCAGCTTCTAGCAGCTATAGTTTAAAAAATACAAATGTAGACCTACTCTGTTTGGAGAAGGGTGACTATACTTTTTCTGAAGCTAATATTAATGTTCCAGAGGATAAAACACACTTAATTGGGAGTTTGAGGTACTCTGTGTGTGTGTGTGTGTGTGTGTATGTGTGTGTGAGAGAGAGAGAGAGAGAGACAATGTCCCTGTACCTATGTGTATGTGAAAGTCAGTCAGAAAGAGAAGCAGATAAGATAGGAAAATTGTTTGGTTTTTAATATAAAAAGTCCATGCCTTAGTAGTAATATTTATAGTTTGTTTATAATATAAAAAGTCCATGTATTTGCAGTAAGATTTATTTGTTTCCAGTTAGTGGACCCATTCTCAGATATTGAAAAGAAGGCTTTTCCCCCCCATTTTGGAATATAAGATTACACAGCTCACCAAAAATGTGCATGTAAATTTAATTAAGGTTCCAGATAGTGATTATGAATTATTATAAAATCTCTGGCAATTACTTTCACAAATGTCTGCTTTTCTATGGCTGAAGCAATGTTTTATCAAATACCCTGAGAATACTGCAATCAGCAAAGTATTTGCTTAGGGGAGAGATTTAAATGAGTTGAAGGCTTACTTTAATCTTAGCTGCCTTTCGTTAAGCCAAAGAGTGTGTACCGTTTACCTCAGCTGAACTTACTTGGGTTAATTGCTTTGTTTGATTTGTATGTATATAGCATCCTCTAATAGCTATGAAAATATAAGGTATCCACGTTTATTTGTTGTAAAGAAATGGAGGCACAGAGGATATTCTGAGAGGATGGTGCTAGGTGGGGACAATCTGGGAAGGAAAAAAAAAGGAGCTGTCCAAAAAACGATGGACACTACCTCTATATTAAATTCTATCTAGTAACTCTTGTCATTGAAAATGAGAGGTATTAAGTCTGCCTGGGCTTCTCTTTACTTCCTGAGACT
>NW_012267276.1:5173239-5175011 GCF_000151885.1 Dipodomys ordii | reverse complement strand
AATTTGTTTTTGCTCTTTTCCTTAAAACATTTTGTAGTATATAGAAAAATGTTAGAAAACTTAATTCTTTTTCATTACAATACAAAGACCAAACAATTGAGCTTCTATTGAAGAACCCATTTCTTATAACTTCTATGCAAGATTACAGAGTTAATAACTACTACACATGCAATATAATATTTTAAAAACTTTACTATGTTTGCTACATTAATGTACACAATTCAAAATTCCTGTCATTAGATCTTTAAACCAAATATAATTTATCACAAGCAACACTAAATGATAAATGTCCAATATCCACCATTGCTTTAAGTTTATCTGTACATCCTCATGTGGCCTGGTATCTATACACAGAAAACACAACAACTTAATCTGAATTTCAGACTTCTCTAGACACCAAAACCATATTTCAGATTTACATCAATCCTTCACGCAAGCCAGAACATAAGACACAAAACAAGATTCGACTATCATCTTTCTCACACTGGAAAGTAAAAGAAAAGTGGCATGATTTGAATAAAATCTGAGCTTGAAATAGAAGTTAGGCCTCAGTGCTTGGGAAACTCCAGTGTAAAAACTATCAATGGAACTAGCAGCACAAGAGTGCTTGCTTAGCACACTGAAGAACTGACAGAAATGTGGCCATGGCCCTACCTACACCATCTGGCTCGGGAGAGCCTTCCCATTGGTTTCCACCCTTGGATGTGAAAACATGCCCAAATCCAGCATCATCCTACAGCTCAAATCTCAGGAAATGAAGATAAGCCCAGTCATATTGAGGGCCTTTTGTTTTTAATGACAGAAATGTCTAGATGAAATCTAATATTAGGATAGGAACAATCATTTTTATGCAGTTACATTTTGTCTTATTTTGCATTTACTTATACAGCTTTCTTCTGCCCAGTAAAACAAAGATGTCAAGCAGAAGTAGTTGCATGCAACTGTGAAGTAAATCCTTCCTAATACCAAATAATGAATGTACTTTTCAGGAAGTTATCATGGTAAAGACAGATTTCATTTTTGAGATTCAAAATCTGGGCAAAAAGATGATTGACTTAAAAAATATGGTAATAAGGTTGGTCCCCAAATAAGACTGCAGACAATGCCTGTGGCTAGTGGCTCACACTTGTAATCCTAGCTATCCAGGAGACTGAGATCAGATCAGAAGTCAGCTGGAGCAAGAAAGTCCGTGATACTCTTATCACAAATAAACCACCAGAAAACCAGAAGTGGAGCAGTGGTTCAAAGTGGTAGAGTGCCAGCCTTGAGCAAAAATGCTCAAGGACAGTGCCCAGGCCCTGAGCTCAAAAGTCCCATGACTAACCAAAAAAAGTAAAAATAAAAAAAGACTACAGCAAGCTGTTCTAAGCACATGGAAAAAGAATCACTGAGTATGCACCATGACATTTGTGCAGAGGTGTGGACACGGGAGTGCTGGCATAGAATGTTACTCTCCGGGCATTTTGGACAGTGTGTCAGCTACTGGTATGGTAACTAGTATCTCAGATAATAAGCTTATCAAAAGACAGGATCATTTTGACACATGGTCTCAGAGGTTTCCGTCTGTGGTCATTGGGCCTTGTATTTTTTGGAATTGAGGCTAGGCAAAACAACATGGGAAGAGCAGATAGTGGGGGGAGTTGTCCATATCAAAGAAACCAGGAAGCAAAAGGAAAAGATAAGGGAAAAAGGTTTTCTAGGCACATGCTCCAATGACCTAACTTTCTGTAAACTGGTGCCATATTCTAATGGCTCCACCAACTTCCCAGTCA
>NW_012267276.1:5171342-5171655 GCF_000151885.1 Dipodomys ordii | reverse complement strand
ATGTAAATTGACATCTCAAAGACAGAACTATATGCATGTGTTAGTGTTTTGTGTTGTTTTATTTAGATGTGGTAGGAAGTACAGATTGGCTGGGCGGGGGGCAGGGAAAGGAGGAAGGAGCTTGATCCTCCACTGCTTCTCATCATGGTTTCCTACTGCATGGTCCAGGAGCAGAAAGCAAAACTCAAACTGGATGCCAGTGGCTCACAACTGTATTCCTAGCCAGTCTGGAGGTTAGGATTTGGATGGTTTTGGTTTGAGGCTAGTTTTGGCAGAATTATTTTTCTAGTCTCTATCTCCAAATGATCAGCAC
>NW_012267276.1:5165522-5167262 GCF_000151885.1 Dipodomys ordii | reverse complement strand
CTCCTAGTCTTTGGGGCTTGAACTCAGAGCCTGGGCCCTGTCCTTGAGTTTTTGTGCTCAAGACTAGCACTACTGCTTGAGCCACAGTCCCCCTCTGGCTTCTTGGACATTAATTGGAGATAGTGTCCCCTGGACTTTCCTGTGCAGGTTGGCTTTGAACCACGATCCTCAGATCTCAATCTTCTGAGTAGCCTAGACTATCAGGGATGTGTCATTAGCACCAGGATGATTTTTTATTCAAAGCAGGAAGAGCGAGTTTATTTGGAAGCAAAAGGAAGATAGTAAAATAGACTCTTTGTACAGTGAGGTCTCAAACTGTGAGAGGGTCTTCAAAAGATTGATGAAAAGTTTATTGTATTGGTAAAATGGTGAGAAAATCGCAATAAATGTAGTTACCAGTGAAAGGAAAAATATAAAATATGGTTCATTTTTTACACGCACTAGTCTGCTATCATTTAGAATCTCTAGAACTAGGTGATAGCTTATAGGAAATAAAATTCTATAACCTGAATTTCATGAAAATCAGTTGACATGATATAGACATAATCCTACCATTTTAGAAGCCAGTTTGTTGGCTTTGATAGGGAAAAGGGATTATTTCCCAGAATTCTATTATTTTTAAAGTAGATTTGTCCATTTTTGGCAGCCAAATTTTAATAGTCGAATTTTGATTTCTCCTGTTCTATGTTTATTTTCACATTTGTCTATTAATTTTTATGCCTTCCCAAATCCTACAATTCTTGACCTAACCAACTAAAACAATATGCAAACGACTATTGTGAAGACAGAACTTCTATTAAGTAGTTATATTGTAAGATTAACTTCCCTCTGCCTCCTTTTCCTACAGAGGGAGTAATAAAAAGAATTCTATTCTGAGTGAAATGACTGTTGGAACTTGAGACAATCCATCTTACAGTTTAAAGAATGTCCTCAACAGTTATTGAAAATTATCAGTAAAAATTAAGCAAGCCTTTTGCCAACTTTCATGCAGCTTCCTTCTTTTCCTTGTATTTCCTTCATCTTTGCAAATCATTTCCTGCCCTTTGTGTAATGGAATTGTCTCCCTTTCTTGTCCCCTGAAATGGGAAAGAGGCCTTTAATCGAGAAGCTTGAGTTGTAACAAGTGCTTGAGTTGTAACAGTTACATCATGATATTTTCCCAGTGATTAAAATGTTTTTCTGCATAGTTAATCTATGGAACACTAATAGTATTATGAAAACCGCTAAGTAACTCTAGCACATACAATAAAATGCCTGAAACTAGATGGGATAATGTCCTAAATTATATCCCTACTAAATATTTTATCCCGTACCCTTCATTATGAGAGCTTGTTTTCTTATCTTCAAGACAGCTCTGTGGCACACAACAAATTGAAGAGCTGACAATGTGATTTTATTATTATTATTTTTACAGCCTGCCTAATAGGATCAGTTTGTATCCTAAATGGCTTGCATGACCATTTTCATATTCCAAATTCCCCACACATCCTAACGTTGAAGCCAAAGGCAAGATTTCACTTAATTTGATTCAATTACAATTAGTAAAATCGCTCAAGTTTTATGACTTCCTGTGATATAATTCTGAATGGTTGGATATTGTAGAAGTTAAGGAAATAAAACATACTCTACTTCTAAACGAAAGCACGTGGCTAGAAGCATAAGGGTATTGCTATATAAAACAGATATCTACCAAAACCCATAGCTGAAAACCTACACCTTGACATTTTGCTAGTTTTGAAA
>NW_012267276.1:5164812-5165472 GCF_000151885.1 Dipodomys ordii | reverse complement strand
GGGTATCACATTAGCTAGGATCCATAAAGGAATCCATAAATTGTGTAACATGATTCCTCCTAAAAGAAATAATCAGGACTTTCTATTTAAATCACGTGAGTAAACCACACTTGTGTGAAAAGAAAGCAAAAAGTTTCAAGAGATGGAAATGAGTTTTATATAAATATATATAGATATATAGATATATTCTTCCCAACAATTTCCTGTGTTATTCCTGTGTTGTCATGGATTCAAGAAATGTTTTCCAGGAAACTCTTGTTTCAGGAACTGCTCCAGAAATAAAGGAACAGTAGAGAGGAGAAGAATAAAAATCCTTGCCTCCCTATAGAGTTTGCCTTCCATGGTAGCAAGACAGATGAAACAGGCTGTCAGATGTTACATAGAATGGCTGAACATAAGACATTCAGGCAGGAGAGGAGAAAACACAAACAACAAGGATTTATAAACATGAGTAGGGAGATACAATTTTATCCAACCTTTTCTGAGATGTTGATACAGGCTTGCGGGTATCAAGGGGATAAGCAACTGGTTCTCTGGGAAGAATTTGGTAGAGAAGGAGCAACCTAAATGCCTATAAGATATAAATGTACTTGGAGTGCTTGAGAAAATCAACAATACCAATGTTGGTACGTGGTTCTTACAGAGCAAAAAGGAAGGGAG
>NW_012267276.1:5161253-5161912 GCF_000151885.1 Dipodomys ordii | reverse complement strand
GGGCTCCCATAATTATTTCCTTCTGCAATATGTCTCTATTCTTCCTCCTTCATCACATGTATCTCAAGAACTGTTAGCCATGTGCTGGTGGCTCAAGCCTATAATCCTAGCTATTCAGGCCTGCATTCTGGGCCTGGGTGCTGTCCCTCCGCTCTTCAGCTCAAGGCTAACGCTCTACCACTTGAGCCACAGTATCACTTTCAACTTTTTTTACTTATGTGGTGCTGAGGAATCAAACACAGGGCCCCATGCATGGAAGGCAAGCACTCTACCACTGAGTCACCTTCCCAGCCTCCTTTCGGACTCTTATCTTCAATACATCACTAAAAACCATAAGTAGAGCTGTGGCTCAAAGTGGTAGAACACTAGCCTTAAGCAAAACAGCTCAGGGACAGTATCCAGGCCCCCAGTTCAAGCCCCACAATGGGGAAAAAAAGGGAATTGTTCATGTTGTATCTTGTAGAAGAGAAGAGAGGGGAGGAGTGGAGGGTAAGGGATAAGTGGACAGGCAAGAATCAAAGTGGGAAGAGATGGGAGGGGAAGGAAGGATAGGGGAGAGAGAATTTTTTTTCAAATACCCTTTTATGGTGCCCAGCCTGCCTTGTTTTGCCTGGAACGTGTTATAGCATCCAGACTCGCATGTCCCAGGAACAACCTGG
>NW_012267276.1:5159373-5161203 GCF_000151885.1 Dipodomys ordii | reverse complement strand
AACTACCTTCCTACATTGTGAAATATTTTCTTGCTTCCCACTTTGGGGAAAAATAACTTCACAAGAAGTCTGAAGAGTCATGAGTGAAATAAAACAGCTTTGGAATATATAGATTTCCTTCTTGTTCTTTCTTTGTTCCCTTTTGCAACACTAAAGTCTTCTGACTTAGTGCTTACCAACTGTATGTACAGTGGCCCCAGTTTCTCAGCTAGACCAAGGTCAATCAGGCTGATTTTCTTCCTATCCACTTAATTTTGGAAAGAAGAAATTGGGTAATTTACTCAACTTCAGAGAATGCAATAGAAATGAGTTCTCATAGAAACACCCTGACTAGTTGAGAGAGAGAAATTCTGTTCTTACAATAAAAAAAACAAAAAAACAAAACACCAATAGATTACCTGCACAATGGTAAGTCAATTGGGCTCCCATAATTATTTCCTTCTGCAATATGTCTCTATTCTTCCTCCTTCATCACATGTATCTCAAGAACTGTTAGCCATGTGCTGGTGGCTCACGCCTATAATCCTAGCTATTCAGGCCTGCACTCTGGGCCTGGGTGCTGTCCCTCAGCTCTTCAGCTCAAGGCTAATGCTCTACCACTTGAGCCACAGTATCACTTTCAACTTTTTTTACTTATGTGGTGCTGAGGAATCGAACACAGGGCCTCATGCATGGAAGTCAAGCACTCTACCACTGAGCCACCTTCCCAGCCCCCTGTCGGACTCTTATCTTCAATACATCACTAAAAACCATAAGTATAGCTGTGGCTCAAAGTGGTAGAACACTAGCCTTAAGCAAAACAGCTCAGGGACAGTGTCCAGGCCCCCAGTTCAAGCCCCACAATGGGGGAAAAAAAGGGAATTGTTCATGTTGTATCTTGTAGAAGAGAAGAGAGCGGAGGAGTGGAGGGTAAGGGATAAGTGGACAGGCAAGAATCAAAGTGGGAAGAGATGGGAGGGAAGGAAGGATAGGGGAGAGAGAATTTTTTTCAAATACCCTTTTATGGTGCCCAGCCTGCCTTGTTTTGCCTGGAACGTGTTATAGCATCCAGACTCGCATGTCCCAGGAACAACCTGGTTCATAGGCAAGCAAAACTAGTCACTTGATTTTCATTTTCCCTTTCTTCTGTTTGTGCATTTCCTTTGAAGCTTAGATCAATTAATGTAAACCAGAAATTGGCAGGTCTGCCAATTGTGGTCTTCAAGTGCTGCTTGTGATTCTCATACAAGCCACAGAAGCAGAAGCAACCCCTAAGAATTTGTTAGAGATGCAAACTGAATCACTACTGAACAAGAGACTGATGGAGAACTTGTAATTTGTCAAACCCTTTAGGCAATTATGATGCTTAACAAATATTTCAGGGTTACTAGTTGATCATAACAGGATTATCTGTGATTCGTGGAAGTTCCCAAGACCTCAGTCTTGTCAGGTTTGGATACTATGAGGGTCAAAGGAACAGGAACACATAGAAAAGAGTAAAAGAAAGAAGAGTTAAAAGACATAAGAAAAAGATCAATAAGGATGAAACTTTCTTTAGGGGGTCAGAACTTTTCTATTCATAGTGATAGATCAGTCTTCAGTCTAGCACCTTCCAGATGTAGGACCCTAACTTGAATAAAAAAATAAACGCCTAACAAAACAAATTTGATGACAGCATCATCTGTATTTATCAATACCAATTATCCAGCAGATGGTGTCCTAGTTGTGATACAGAGTATATTGATAACCCATAAGAGTAAGGAAAGCAATCCCTATTACATGTAATAAACTAAGACTCTGAAATGATAAAACATTGATACAGAATGCTGTAGCATCTGTTAGTCCCAGTAA
>NW_012267276.1:5156259-5158073 GCF_000151885.1 Dipodomys ordii | reverse complement strand
TGCAAGATTAGAGACGGTCTTTCAAATCACTTGAAGGCAGAAGTATTGTTCGCTTTGTTCTTTAGGACATTAAAGATTTCATAAATGTCACTGCAGGGCAGAAATTGTCTCACAATTAAATGTTTGTAGGACAATTTTACTTGCATGGAACTTCTAAATCATAAGCTAACGGAGATGCAAGAGTATCCATTTGAAGGAATATTTACTTTCCTCATGTTTTTTCTGGTATTATTTCCTTCTCTTATCCTCCTAATAGAGAAAATCCCCTGTTCTCCACTGTTTTCATATTAGAGCTTAGCAATCTTTGGATATAAGATACAATACATATATTTCACTAGTAGTGAGCACAGTGCCCAACACAGAAAAGTGGTCAATCAGAGAAAGTCCACAATTTTCCAGGTCTGGGAAGAGTACAAGTGAGATATATGCCTTGTGTCTAAATATCTTATCAAGTTTTCCCCAGTGGGACCAGACTCTATTCCCTGCAGATTGACTAGGCCACGGAGAATGAAGAACCTCTTGCCTTGAGCCCTAACTGAATACTAACACCAACTAAAGAAAGGTTTCATCCAGAAGTTAAACTTAACCAAACCCAGGGTCCCAGAGATGAAGGGACAGAAGTCCTGCAGATTCTGTACATCTATGTGGCCAGTATCTATGTGGTCTGTCTCTAGGAGCACATGTCTCCGTGGCCTGTCTCTTTGAGGGTTCATGTGCATGGACTATACAGATGGCTAGAGAACTTACTGTATTGAAAGTCCTAAGGGTCTGATCTTTGTAAATGCAGAATCAGAAGAAGATTCTGATTCATCTAGGTAGCTGACATCCTTGCAGCTCTGGTTGATGTTACCCAATTCTGTGAGGCCTTATGCAATGCAATGCACCTTGATTGTCCAGATCTAAGGGACCTGCCTCTATGTAACCCTCTATTTGACCAGTGTCTACAGAGTCCTCAGCTATGTCAAAGTCTGTGTGGCCCATATTTATACATCCAACATTATAACACACCAGGAGAAATGGCAGTATTCAAAGTACTATGGAATGACTCTTAGGAAAACAGCATTGGAGCAAATGTCACTTGGTCTATTTAGTCAATATTCATGAGGCCTATGCTTATGCATACAACATCTGTGCAGCTGACATCTATGTGGCCAGTCCTGTGTGGCTACATCTACGAGTTAGACCTCTATGCACACCACATGTTTAGAGATTGTGTCTACATTATCTGTCTTTATGAGGTCTATATCTATATAACCAAAGTCATAGATAGTTCTCTATTCTATAGTTCAGACTTTGCCTAGTTTGGGATGAGCATAGCCTTCAAAAGTACAAATCATTTTCATGGTTCATTCTTGCCTGAATCAAAGTGTATGGCATGGTTCTCAATAAATGTTGGTTAAACTAAATAAAATCATTAGGAAATAAACCAACAGCAGTAATTTTTAGAGACTTATGAATATTTTTGGTCATGAAGCACATTTTTATACTTCAAAATGTCAGCATATTTAAGATGAAGCAGCTGTTGCATATCCACTTGCTAGCTAATCTAAGAGAGACTTAAAATTCACACAGAAGAGAAGAAAATAAATCAGATATATTTCTAAGTCTTCCTTCTCCACAAATACTTATTGAGGATCTTTAGGTTGTATCATGAACCCCTGCTACCTGGGAAGAGATTGGAATAGCTCGAAAGTCTATAACTAAAGTAATAAAATTTCATACACAGATTATATAAGGTGTTCTTTTATTATCTAGAATTCAAGTTGTTGGACATTTTCTGTAAACCTTCCTGGTTCCTTTTGGATGTTTTGCAA
>NW_012267276.1:5155427-5155777 GCF_000151885.1 Dipodomys ordii | reverse complement strand
AAGGAGTCCCTAGTCTATGTTTCAGAAGATCTTGGGAACCTCTGATTCTTTTCTTCCTGCTTTGCCTGCCTCTTTTCCCCTTCTGCTTCTCATTTGCTTCTCTCTTTTTTACCCTACCCTGATTTCCACCTTCTTCTCTGAGCTTCTGCAAACATTCTCTATCTGAGAAACATGATGTGCTAGTCTGCTTCTCTTAAAAAATCGAGGTAGTGTTTGCACTTGCTGAACTTTTAGATTATTTATCCTTGTGGTGACAGTTATATTACTAAGATAGCATTAATGTCCCAACAAATAATGTGTGCCCTAGAAAACAGTCAGTTCTTATGAAACTAATTGGTGCTGGCTCCAAA
>NW_012267276.1:5149116-5150337 GCF_000151885.1 Dipodomys ordii | reverse complement strand
CTGAGGTAGACGATGTGATTGAAAGCTATGATGTTGGCCAAATTCCCAAATTTCTATATCCAGAATTTCCTTCTTTAAGATAAGGATAAGAGTGATACGGACCTTTGGGAGACATGTAAGCTGAGAGTGCACTAAGACCTGTAACTGCTTAAAAAAGTGCTTCCCCATCCTTTCTTATTATTTCCCTTTCCTATGTGTCAAACATTTATTGGGGAGCCTATTTCATGGATATTTAAGTACAAGTATATAATATTAAACAAAACACATGGAAGGTTTTTTAATAGTTATAATGATTATTATTATTGATATTTCAAATTATTGTGTGAGATGTTTCATAAATTAACCAGTTACATTATTATTACACAGACCACCAAATCAATATGAGATATATCAAAAACTAGCCTCTTTATACCAGTAATGACAGGATCTATGTTTATTGAGCTTCTTGTCCCCAGTGGCTTAGCACAGAACTTAGCCCAAAACAGCAGCCTAATAAATGTTGATGGAATGAAGGCTGGGCTCATGAGACCCGGCTACGTAAGATAACAAGCTTTGATTTGAAACTGTACCACACACACTTCAGTTCCAGTTTTAACCTTATACACCATGACGTTGAAAATTGTCCTGGAAACTTTCTATTTTGAAATTAAGACTGCTATGTTTTAAAACCACTAAGGTCGAGTTTAACTATGATTATGCAAAGTAACCTAAACCACACACTATTTCTTATCTAGTTCTACTTGTCAATATGAGAAGAGTTTGGAAAATCTGAAGTGTTAGATGACAAACAAAATACAGGAGAGCTTCCTTACACCTTGTATTTAATTTTCCTTTTTTTTTTTTGTCAGTCAAGGGTCCTGAACTCAGGGCCTGGGTACTGTCCCTTAGCTCTTCAATTTAAAGTTAGTGCTTTGCCACCTGAGCCACAGTAGCACTTACAGCCTTTTCTGTTTATGTGGTGCTGAGGAATCAAACTCAGGGCCTCATGCATGCGAGGCAAACACTCTACCACTGAGCTACCTTCCCAGCCCCAGTTTTCCTTATTTTTAACGTTTCACATGACCACAGTTCATCTGTCAAGACTCATGAATCAATACTGACAAATTGTTAGCAAAAACCTCTTCTTCATTTACATTTCTTATGTTTCTGACAAATTTCCTTCTATCACCACAGGAGCCCATCCAAGATCCTACATTGCAGTTAGATGTTAAACCTGCATAG
>NW_012267276.1:5140211-5142079 GCF_000151885.1 Dipodomys ordii | reverse complement strand
CACCTTCTACGTATCTGTATCTGGCATCCTAGAACATGTGTGCCATCTGCAAAGTAGAAAATTCCTGTGTTTACTCTATTGCACGGAGGCCGGGCAAAGAAGATTAGGGCACCAACAGCACTACCTTGAATTGCTTCGTCTTTCAGTTCAGTGCTGCAGTTCCTCCAATGCTAACACCACGCTGACTTCTTTAGGTTGACATATGAGTATTATAATAATTATGCATCAAGAACATTGATATTCAAAGCAAACAACCTACGTTGTAAAGTGTGTATGTTTTATATTGATTGGTTAAAGTCATGATTATCCTGAATAAGATAAAATGTGTAGCTATGAACTATCTTATTCGATAGGAGGCGATCTACACTGATCTAGAATGTTCCAAACATGTTTTACTCATTAATGTTCAGTAATGCTCTGAGGCAGATGTATGACTCAGAAGTTAAGAATCTCTTTTTATGTTTGCAGAACTGATCAAAAACCTAATAAATATAAGTAGGAAGTAGAAATTAATTTAAACAAATACCAGAAAGGCTACATGTGATGATAAAAGAAATTCCTAAATTAAAACACATCCCCAAGAGGGATGAAGAAGGAACACGTAATAACTAGAAATTAAGCAAAATTTAAGCAATCCTTTTTTTTTTTGGGGTCCGGTCATGGGGCCTGAACTCTGGGCCTGGGCGCTGTCCCTCAGGGCCTGGGCACTGTCCCTCAGCACTTCACCTCAAGGCTAGCGCTCTCCCACTTGAGCCACAGCGCCACTTCCGGCTTTTTTCTTTTTGCTTATGTGGTGCTGAGGAATCGAACCCAGGGCTTCATGCATGCAAGGCAAGCGCTCTACCACTGAGCCACCTTCCCAGCCCCAAGCAATGCTCTTGAGGGAAAATTGCCATCATGATGGAACTGCTGTGATCTGAAAAAAAAAATGTTGATGATTGCCAAGTGGAGTTACAGTACCTATGTGTGAGAGCCCAGAGAGGTTAATGCTTTAGTGAAGAGAAGCATTTATTTACAGGTTATCTTCCTACACTTTGAGCTTACCTTTCATTTTCTTACTTACTTGCATTGTATTAGCCTAAAGTGACCTTTACAGAACCGTCAAGTTTTTTTTTTACATTATTAATCTTGCTCTTCCATTTTGAACCTAAAACACATAGTCAGGCGAGGTTGTTTAGATTCTGTTTAAAAAGTGGATATTTAATTAGTGCCACCTTTGTAAACACACCATGTTTAAATTGATTACATTTGTTACACATCACTTCCAACTCTGCCTTCAGCAACTAAATCACTCTTCCTCATCAGCCTTCATTTATGGCTTATTATAGCATCAAGAGGAAATGAAACTCAGTCACACCCATTTAATTTCCTCTCAGAGGGCTCTCAAGTTCAGTTGCTAGGATGATGGTGTTTGCTTGTGATGTGGAGCAGTATTTTACAAAAGTGAAAAGTTCAATAGGATTATACAAGGTGACAGGAACACGTTGTTACAGTCTATACATCATGGCCATGCTTCAGCCTTAGTCCCAAAGGTTCACATTTGGATATTATATGGTTCCTTAACTTATCTACTAGCTAACACTTACCCTGTCATTCTTTTTATTTCTCTTTCCCCGTCCCCAACTATTCTGGCAGGTACTAAGCACAAAACTATGCTAGAAGCCAGGAATGGAAGTGGGACTATCAAAGCCTTTCCTCGGGCAGGAGTAAAAGGCAAAGGACCTGTCAACAAAGGAAACACGGGGCTGCAAAACAAGACTTTCCACTGTGAAATCTGTGATGTGCATGTCAACTCAGAAACCCAACTGAAACAGGTAGGCAGGGCAGATGGTGGGAATGTAAACAAAGCAGCCCTGCCCCCTCCCCCC
>NW_012267276.1:5135559-5136246 GCF_000151885.1 Dipodomys ordii | reverse complement strand
GGAAGATCCTTCTATTTGTTAAAAATATTTAAAAATGAATAGTTATGCTCTGGGCATCAGAATCCAAGGGCACAAGTGTGTGCCTTTTTTAAAAATTTGTCTTTCTGAAATGTGCATGAAATAATGATTATCTTTCTACAGGTTAAAACAATATTTGTGAGAGTTTTTGTAGATACTCTTTTTTACGCTGTCACTGTATATTTGCATTTAGTAGCACATTAGCAGTCGAAGGCACAAAGACAGAGCGGCTGGAAAGCCCCCGAAACCGAAGTATAGTCCCTATACAACAAGCTTCCTAAGGCAGCACATCCACTGGGGGTGAGTGACATCTTTCTTTCCCAATAGATAACATGCTTTCTGTAATGTCCACAGTCTGTGAGAATATACTTTTTGGAAAGGGGAGGGGAGGAGAGAATGTCAGTCAATAAGTGGAGTAAATGTACCTAAGATATCACAAATTGATTTCAGTGAGACCTCGATACCACCATTGGCCCAATGATTTATGTCAAGCCTTTGCCCCATTTTAGCCACAGCTTAGTGTCTTACCTATTTGCGTTCAGATCCATCGAGTACAGCCAAGGGAGAAAAGATCAGATTCTTTCAATTCTCTAAGGGAGTCGCCTTGTGAAATCTGGTCTTGATGTGAGTGATGATGATAATCAAGGTAGAAGGTCAATAAAAGTCTTT
>NW_012267276.1:5133319-5135509 GCF_000151885.1 Dipodomys ordii | reverse complement strand
ACAACAATGTATCCTTCAAGCAGTTGGCTTTATCTATCATTTGTTAACCAATCAACCTAAACAAAAGAAAAAGAGAGAAAGGAGAGGGGAAAAAGCAAACGAATAAATGAAAAGAAGGATAAAGGAAGAATAGAGAAGATAAGAAAATACATTTTATCATTCTTCTGGTAAAAAAGAATTTTAAGCCATGACTGTGGTTAAATATATTGGTTAGCATTACAATTTTATTTGGAAAATAACTAGTTTTTATTTAGCAATATCTTTATTCTTTTGGTTTAGAAAAATGTTTCTTTCCTCTAACCCTTGCTAATTCAGCTAGGTAGGTACATATCTAGTTTCCCTATGAGTTGGTTCCTTTGAGCTCTGTATGTATCCCATTTGACTAGCTTCTGATGATATTGGACTTTAATGTCCTTCTCCTACTCTGTCAAATATTTTGACCTTTTATTTCAGTCATCCTGAATCCTTATCCAACAATTTTCCCCCAGCTGATATTGGCCTCTCTGTTGGAGAACTTAGGTGTTAATTGATGTAATCTTATTGCAATGTACTTTTGCTGTTCTTCACCATTTTCATTAAAGTGATTGAGCCAGTCCACCAGAAGTCAGGGCCTGTGGGACACACAGAGCCCTGGTCACAATGTGTTACTAAATCATGATTTGCTGGGAACAAACAAAAATCAGCCATATTGTCTCCATCAGCCATATGAGAATACTCAGAAATACCTGGATCCCTTCTGCCTCACTTCGCTATGGAACCGTTTTTGTTTAAATGGTCTCTTAAATTGAAGTTGTAAGCATTGGTTGTCTTTTATTCACTACCTAATAAAGGATGAAGCCTAACCATAGAACATACAATGGATTTACTGTGAATTGTTTTACCCACACCACCCATTTATTATTTATTATTTAGACTACTATAAGGCAATACACTTTCCCCTTGGAATCTTTGTTCATGAATAAAGATTAATAATTCAAAAAGGTCAGAAGTGGTGTTAGGAAAATTCCCAAAGGTGGTCAGACTCCATGTTTCTTTATCCCTTCCCATGGGTCATAAAGGCAAACGATAGGTGAACATCTTTTATTTCAATTTGAGACAAATATAAATGCATTGCATGAGGCGAACGCCTCTGGAGAGAGCATTTTTTCCCAGATTATCCAGACACATGGGGAACCATTGTGGGGAGGTTCTGTATTTCTCCTTTGAGAAAACAGGTGATTACTCATGACAGATTGTACCTCTAACTCATTCTGAGCTTTGAAGGGTTGCTGTTTTAGTCCTATAAGCAAACACAGTTGGCTTTTGGCAAGTTGTATTGTCATTGGCTCATTTGAAAGGATTGCTATTTTTACCTTCTCTTAGGGTTCTCTGAACAGTTGCAATATTTCAATTCTGTTATCATCAGGGATCTAAATCTGTTACCAAGGACCTATTTAAGAAGACAATATTAGCCGGGAGCCAGTGGCTCATGCCTGTAATCCTAGCTACTCAGGAGGCTGAGATCTGAGGATCACAGTTCAAAGCCAGCCTGGGCAGGAAAGTCTGTAAGACTCTTATTTCCAATTAACCACCAGAAACCTGGAAGTAGCACGGTGGCTCACGTGGCAGAGCGTGCGCCTTGAGCTGAAGAGCTCAGAGATAGCACCCAGGCCAAGAGTTCAAGCCCCACGACTGACAAAAAACAAAACATAACACACACACACACACACACACACACACACACACACACACACACACACACACACACACACCCCACTGGTCCTGTTAACCTGGAAAGAGAGGTGTGGTTCAAATGGTAGCACAACATCCTTAAGGGAAAAGCCACAGCAGAACCTGAGATGTTGAGTTCAAGCCTAAGTATCACCTTCCTCCCTTATGGAATTTAAACTCAATTGGAAATCAAGAGGAGAAATCATAAAGGTAAGGATTAAGAATTACAAGACAATAATATTGTAAAGATAATATCAAAGCATATTATGGATGTGTCCAGATGAATTTATAAAGCACAAATCTAATACCTGGTTCACATGGATTAACTTTCACATGTTACTAAACTGTAAATATCTTTGTCTTTCTGCCCATGCCATGTTTCAACCTTTCTGAAGAAATCAGATTGAAAAAAAAGTAAAAAGCGAATGATGCCTAGAACTAACTACTTTTCTGTTCAGAGAAGGGGTAGGATTGTGTTAC
>NW_012267276.1:5132130-5133269 GCF_000151885.1 Dipodomys ordii | reverse complement strand
CTTCTGCATGGCAAAGGACATAGCCAGCAAGATCAATAGAAAGCCCATGGATTAGGAGAAGATCTTCACTAGTTCTAAATCCTGCAACCAGCTGCTAAAAGGGATGACTAATCACATTGCATTCATTTCTATACTGAATAGCCTTCTAAACATGTCAGTGGTATATTTCCAGCAGAAGGCCCAGCCTTCGTATTGTGTTGAGTTTTATATATGTGTGTGTACAGGATTTTGCTAATTTTATGCACCATGGTTATTTATCTTTAGAATTTGAAGGGCTGACATTTGGCTGTACAAATGTGAGGATAAATATTGGTATGGAAATAAATTCATGCCTTCCTGGCATCTTGTTTATTTGCACATAAAATTCCTTTAGACATGCCTTTCCTTTGTGAACACTTTTCTAAAAATGGATATGTGTTCAGGGAGAAGGCAAAAAGCCTGGGGGGGGGGGGGGAAGATCCTTCTATTTGTTAAAAATATTTAAAAATGAATAGTTATGCTCTGGGCATCAGAATCCAAGGGCACAAGTGTGTGCCTTTTTAAAAAATTTGTCTTTCTGAAATGTGCATGAAATAATGATTATCTTTCTCCAGGTTAAAACAATATTTGTGAGAGTTTTTGTAGATACCCTTTTTTACGCTGTCACTGTATATTTGCATTTAATAGCACATTAGCAGTCGAAGGCACAAAGACAGAGCGGCTGGAAAGCCCCCGAAACCGAAGTATTGTCCCTATACAACAAGCTTCTTAAGGCAGCACATCCACTGGGGGTGAGTGACATCTTTCTTTCCCAATAGATAACATGCTTTCTGTAATGTCCACAGTCTGTGAGAATATACTTTTTGGAAAGGGGTGGGGAGGAGAGAATGTCAGTCAATAAGTGGAGTAAATGTACCTAAGCTATCACAAATTGATTTCAGTGAGATCTTGATACCACCATTGGCCCAATGATTTCTGTCAAGCCTTTGCCCCATTTTAGCCACAGCTTAGTGTCTTACCTATTTGCGTTCAGATCTATCGAGTACAGCCATGGGAGAAAAGATAAGATTCTTTCAATTCTCTAAGGGAGTCGCCTTGTGAAATCTGGTCTTGATGTGAGTGATGATGATAATCAAGGTAGAAGGTCAATAAAAGTCTTT
>NW_012267276.1:5119775-5126342 GCF_000151885.1 Dipodomys ordii | reverse complement strand
TTATATCCTCTCTTACATAGATGCATCGTAAGTAATATACTCAGTCTGGGGAATATCTTCCTTCTCCATTAAACTCTTCAGGCTCTTTGGAACAATATTGTAACATAGTTTGCATGAAAAAGGCAAAAAAAAACTGTTTTAATTCAGATCTGAGCAATACCTGTCTCTTGGCCATTTTTCTCCCTGTGTGAAGACAAGATTTCTCATCTTTCAATGCACCCCACAATGAAACCTCCTGGGTGGCCAATACTGTAATAAAATTGCTGTGTCAGCAGGAGCTTAAAGATGGTACTTTATTATTCCATAGAGCTTAATAAATTAGCTTCCAATTTTTTTGTCAGTTGTGGGGCTTGAATTCAGGGCCTAGGTACTATCCCTAAGCCTCTTTATGCTCAAGGCTATGACTCTACCCACTACTTGAGCCACAGGACCACTTCTGGCTTTTGAGTGGTTAATCAGAGATAAGAGTCTCAGGGCTAGTTTTCTGGCTTCAAACCATGATCCTCAGATCTCAGCTTCCTGAGTAGTTAGCATTACAAGCATGGGCCACCGGTCCCTGACTCCAAATAATCAAAAATTTTAGGTGAGAATTTCCAACATCTCCTGGGGAGAGATCTCTCACACTGCACTCTCCTCTCAGTATCTACTTTGCTATAGTCCAGCTGAAATTACATGCTCTGGGCAAAGCATATATTTACAGCTTTTAGCCTGCCCCATAATCCTTTGGTTTGCAAATAACAGAGCGACAAATCACTTCTTGCTCATCATATAATCTTCTGCCTGCTGACTTTCAGAATCCTCACCATGTCTCTTTTACAGCATAGGTCTATCCAGTAATACCTTGGATTCTCATAGTTAAGGGCATTTTCATAACTACAAATGTTTTCCAAACATTAAGTCCAGTAGAGGTTTATTTCACCTAAATATGGCCTATAACAAATTCATGACTGGACCATGTATGGGAATTATGGTGCTGATGATGTGTGTATGTGGGTGAGTATTTCATAGAGTGACATCCAGCAAACATTCTCTTGGGTAAGGGGGAATCTATTCTAGAAAGGAACCCTACTGTTTCGTGGTTGGGGCTTCCAGACAGGAGGTCTTAACTTCTGCTTGTATCAAAACTTAGATTTAGGGGGAAATATCAAGCATATTTCATAGTTACAAGTCCACCTTCTTTACTCTTTAAGTCAAATATGAAGACAATTTCAGAAATAATGGTTCTAAATGTAAACTTGTTCAATGTGTTTTGATTTTGAGGGGATTTATACTTCCCTCAAATATTTGGAACATGCCAGATTATCCGTTAGAAAAGGTACAAGTAAAAATAACTTACTGATTTTTTTGTTTTTTATTTTATTGTAAAGATGCTGTATAGAGGGGTTACAGTTACATGAGTAAGACAATGAGTACATTAGTTGTGGATCATTGCTACCCCTCCCTTCCTTTCCCATCCCCACCTCCCACACTCCTCCAACCCTACCCCATTCCCCACCCCCCGCCCAAAGTTGTAAAGTTTGTTTCCCATATATTGTCCTGTGGGTATCCTTATTGCAATTGGTCATCCTGTGTCCTTGTTTCAGCATTTTGTTATTTCCCTTCCCCTCCGCAGATTAGACATATGTATATACAAGATGCAGGGTAGCAAAATCAAGTACAGTGACAACAGGGGATATGCCATAGGGGAAAGAACATACAAAAGAATTAATGACAAAAAATAAAATCACATTGTACATTTAAAACAATTTCAATAAAGACAGATCTCTTGTATCCATATCTTTGGGTTCATTTCATTTAGCAACAACTTATATGGTCATATGTACTTGGCTTTTGAGCTTTTCAGCTCTGGAAATTTTGGTTAAATATTTACAGAAAACTAAAATTAGATTCTTATATATCACCCTGCACCAGAATCAACTCCAAATGGATCAAACACCTCAAAGTAAAAGCAGACACCCTGAAAACATTAGAGGAAGGAATAAGAGAAACTCTAGGGCTCCTTGGCACAGGCCGAAATTTTCTTAATTAAGACCCAGAAACACAACAAATCAAAGAAAGGTTGGATAAATGGGATTTCATGAAACTACAGAGCTTCTACATGACAAAGGACATAGCTAGCAAGATCAATAGAAAGCCTACAGATTGGGAGAAGATCTTCACTAGCCATACAATGGACAAGAGTATCATATCTAAAATATACTTAGACTTCAAAAAATTAAATCTTCTATAAACAAATCTCAACAACCGCCCCATCAACAAGTGGGCTAAAGACTTAAGGAGAGTCTTCTTTGAGGAGGAAATAAGAATGACCAATAGACACATGAAGAAATGCTCAACTTATCTAGCCATAAAAGAAATGCAAATCAAAACAACATTGAGATTCCACCTCACCCCAGTTAGAATGGCGATAATCAAGAATGACATTGCCCCATTTGTTAGGAAATGGAAAGACTTGGAAAAAATTATATTAAGTGAAGTAAGTCAGGCCCAAAGAAACATAGGTCCCATGGTTTCTCTTATTTGCAATAACTAGTATAGGTCTGAGACAATCAGAAAAGGTCAGATAAGGTGATGTTAGGGAAATGAACCCCAAGATAAGTATCCAAATGTTTTTGCTTTCATGTCATTGTTTCTAACATATTTATAGCATATTTCTTTGTTGCTTTGTATGTCCCTCCCCCATGGTATAACCCCTGCTTTCACTGTGGAGGGGAAAGGCAAAAACAAATAATTTAAATAGGAATACAGGTGGGCCCATTGCAACAATGAGGTGTACAAGTCGTTATGTCGAAAAATGAACTTTACAACTTTGGCCGGAGGGGAGGGTAGCAGAGATGGGATGGGATGGGAAGGGGAAACAAAGGAGGAGGCAACAGTACTTGATAAGAAATGTACTCATTATCTTGCCCATGCAATTGTAATCTCTCTGTACAGTATTTTCACAATAAAAAAATCTAATAATGACAGATGCTGGAAGGGATGTGGCCAAAATGGAACCCTACTGCACTGTTGGTGGGAGTGTAAACTTGTCCAACCACTCTGGAAATCAGTATGGAGGTTCCTCAAAAGACTCCACATAGAGCTCCCCCAGCAATCCCACTTTTGTACATTTACCCAAATGATCACAAACAAGGCTATACTAAAGCTACCAACACAACTATATTTATCGCAACATTATTTACCATAGCTAAGATATGGAACCAACCCAGATGCTCCTCAGTAGATGAGTGGATCAAGAAAATGTGGTATATATGTATGTGTATATATATATATATATATATATATATGTATATATATAATGAATTTTTATGCTTATTGATTTTTAAAATACCTCATTTGTCTCCATATTTAAGAACAGCATTTAAAAGTTAGAATTACCCATAGCATACTATCTATCTTTTTCATCTCTTGGGCAGATGGACCCAAATGACTTGATATTATCATTAATTGTTTTGAAATCATTAATTATCTAAGAGCAAAAGTCTCTTCCATGTCGTTTTGCTTAACAATAAAAAATAAAACAAAAAATAGAACAGCTCATAAATTTCTGTTGAGTACTCCAAGCTAGGAGCTCCTGCAAAAGCTAGATTTGGAATTTTGAATAACACACATCCTCACATTTTTCAAAGTGTATCATCTAGGCATTGAGGATAATTTCTAGCCAAGTCCTAGGAAATTGTCCATGGATTTTCTAAACATAGACTGGGAATTGTTATGTTGAAGCTAATGTCAGTTAAGGTCTGATGATGGAGAAAACAATGAGAACATTATTGAATTTTTGTCCTAGTAAAAATTTCACATTCCAAAGCCAGTTATCAGTTTATCATGTTTTATTCATTAATTGAAGCTATTTTCAAGAGTGTCAGATAATTTTATAGGTGGCTTGCTTTATGTTGTGAAAGACTAAGTAAACATGTTTTCTGCAACTTTGTGATTTATTAGCCACAGAGGGAGAACTAGTGGGAGAAATGTGCTACACGGAGAAGGAGAAAATGAAGCTCTGTTTGGCCACAGTTTTTATCATCTCTAGATTCCTCCTGGGTGGATGGCAGGAAAAGCAAGGGGCACAGTTGCTAAAAACAGCACATTAGCTGTTAAGACATAGTTCTCCAGGCTTACAAAGAGAATGGAGTTCATGTTAACTCGCTTCCATTGCTTACCCAGGCACTCTGATTTCCTGGGCTTCTAAAGAAAACCATGAACATGGGTGCTGCAAAGCAGAGACCCATTCATATAGTGTTCCAGTATCTTCCCTCTGTATGTCTTCCCTGTCTCCTCTTATGAGGACATCCATCACATTAAATTTAGAATCGATCCTACATCTGTGGGAGCCCACTATAATTAAAACAAATTATCCCTGAAAAGACCCTAGTTGTAAATAAGGACACTTCCTTATAAAAGGACTTCAAAATATCATTTTATACAAACAAAACAAGACCTTGAAAGTATGCTTCTAGAAGTTACACTTCCTTTCCATGATATCTAGCTTATGAAATTTGGAATATACTGTCTAACCACCTGTTTCATGAGGATATTCTTATGTCATTGCTGCTGAAATGAACTTACCAAGTTCTGCTATTCCCTAGCTGCCTGCCCTCGAAACAGTTTTTAATTAGATTGTGCTTAATTTTTTCCCTCTTTTAAATAACGAAAATGCTAGTCCTATATATTGTAACCTTATATCAAATAAACTTAATATATACAAAATATTTTACACAGCATCTGGTACATAACAAATCATATAAAGCATTGTAATTATTTAATACTATTAGGAACCCTTTCTATGTCCTATCAAAAACAAGCAAAAATTGGTCAGAATTGGTATTGTTAAGGACAATGGGCATTTTGTATTGATTATTTTGTGTTTGTCTTGTGGGAATATTGCACATACGTGTGTGATAAATCAACTACCTGTGTGAAAGTTTGTGCTGAGGTAGAAATGCCTATACATGTTTGTGTGTGTAGAGGTCTTTAACATATTTTTTATTTAGAAAAAGGAAAATGTTTTAAGATGCATAGATCAATGCATAGTAGAAATAGTAGATGCCATTTTATACATTTTTATAAGTGACCAAACCATATTTAAAAATCCTTGGATATAAGCTTAGTGAAACTTAACCATATTTGTAATGTTCTAAGATAAACAATCAAAGCAAGACTAAACAACCAATAAGTAGTACAATACCTATCTAAGCTCAATTTTTTTTGCCTCAAAATCAGTTGCTTTTTCTACTTACCTATCTCCTTAAGTAGTGAATATGTACCTTGTGCACCTTACAGATGAGATTATTGCCCTCATGTCTAACTCTTTCATCACCCAGAGAGCAGCCATCTATCCATCAAAGAACACTTCTCAACACAACATTATCTCAATCAATAGGGTTTTTTTAAAGTCTAAATAAAACATATGTTCTGGCTTAAGAAGTTCATAGTTAGACGGTAAATGGACATGCAAACATGTAACTTTGGGGCTGTGGAGAGTTGTAACAGGTTATAGAAGAAGAGCTACCTGACTTCTAGGTGGAATGGAAGAAGTCAAGGAAAGCTTCTATAAGAGACATTTTTGGGAAGTTGAACATTGCAACGATGAAAATGAGCTACCCTACTTAGGAAAGAGTTGCTCAAACTCGGAATTCTGGTCTACAGATAATGAGAAATACCTCCATGCAGAAGAGGTATTTGTATAAAAATAAAGTCTATAGCTTGTGAATCTTGTCACAGAGCATAGAAAACAGAAGTGAAGTATGGGTAGATGTGAGTGAAAATAGACATTCAACATTCCAACAGAGGCTTCTTGGAACTTTGCCTGATTTCATTGGTTCAACAAAGCAATTTCTCATGTAATTATGTACCTAAAATTTATTGAATGTTCTGTCTTGTATCATAATTTTCCCTTTCCTTCTGTCTGCCAACATCCCTGTCCCACTTAACTCCAAGTTCCTTAATAGAAACACTCGAGTTAGGAGAAGACTGGAAATGAAATTAAAACATCTCCTTGGCCAATTCAGTGTTCTAAGAGGGGATTCAGAAATGCTGTCTGACAAACATTCATCCCTTTAAATCAAACTCTCATCCCTGACATTGTTTCTCTAATAACCCTGGAGAAATTTGAAAAGCAATGTTTCACCATTGCCGGAAAGCAAAGCATTTTCCACTTGTGAGAATAATTTAACAATGGGGGAAGAAAGTTTGCGTGGTTTTTAGATTCCACACAGAAGGAACAGAACATCAAGTGCTATTTAGACCGACAGACAAGAACCTGAAATCTCTCCTCGGTGAATGAAGTTATTTGGAGAATCATTTATTTATTTAAAATGTGCATGTTGCTAAGATACAAATTTGCAACAGGCGCATAACTTTGCTTAAGTTTCTGGTCCCTGCAAAAGAGTCCTGTGTATTGTAATCAAATGATGCCCTAAACTGCCCAGACATAGCTCTCACGACCTCTCTGAGGAAGAGTGACAATTGGACCTGGATGCCTGGTGATAAGTAAGGGTCTTATCATATAGTCACTTAAGAACTTCCTAGGTTCAGTATCTTTCTTTTTGATAATTATCATTCTTTTTT
>NW_012267276.1:5111805-5119005 GCF_000151885.1 Dipodomys ordii | reverse complement strand
GGAGTGGGTACAGATAAGTATTCATGTAAAGTATTAAACGCAATGGAAATAAAGACAATCCTTATGGTTAGGGAAATGTGTAAACTAATAATAAAAAGTTCAAGGGCTTGAAGTTTCCTAGGCAGTCTGGCATAAAACAGAACCATGTTTTCTAACTATTTCTCTTGTTCACAAACTAGAATCTAGCTCTAAGATCTGCCAGCCCTGGCTTTGGATACACAGTGGCTATATATAAGAAACTAGCTCAGAACTACCTTCCTCATTTCCCTAGAAAAATATATGCGCCTCATCTTTCATCTTTGTAAAATTACAACTCCAGTTGCGCAAACCTATTGAAATTACTGAGGAATGGGTTAAGTAACGTACGTAAAATTCTTAGCAGATTGACTAGCATACAATAATAAAATCGATAATAATTTAATTAACACTTGTGGGATGCCATCTATGAGCAGCCTGAGTCCCAAAAGATGAATGTATGTTTTCTCATCTGTTTATCACTACCTTATAATACAAGTGATATTGTATTTCTTACTATTTAAATAAGAAACTTGGAGTGTGAAGGTATAGAGACCCAAGGGCTCTGATTTTTGAAAATAAAGGTTTAATACAGATTGTCTGACTCCAAAGTCCCTTGTTTTAACTACTAGTTATAATCTGAACATATTAAATATATCTGGCACATTGAAGGCACTACCTAAATAGTATCTATTCTTCTTTTTATTATTAATATCAGGGTAGATGCCTTGGCAAACAAGGATTTGGAAATAGTTAAGAGGTTGGTTAATTTCTCTTCCAAAGATTCCAGTTAGTAAAATTTTTGTAGCAAACTATTTGCTATTCTTGAATGACACTTCACTCTACGTTGACTTTGGAACCAACATTAAAATTCTGACTCTGTTACATGACTCTGGGCAAGTAGTTTACCATCTATAAAATCAAGACAGTAATGCCCATGTTGTAAAGATTCAAGAGAAATAATGTATAAGATGTATTTGACAAATTGTAGAACTTGTGCAATAATGCCAAGGATGGCTAATATTGCCATAAATATTTATACTTCTTTATGTTTTATGTTCTCTGACTCTCCAGTGGCAACTTTTTTTTTGTACTGGGCTATGTTATGTTTTGAAGGAGATGTAGTTCATCATATCATTTGGCTACTCCAAAGGAAAAGGTCAGAATTGGTGTGTAAAGTTAAAAAGAGAAAATATAAAAGTAGAAGGAGAAGCTGGAAGTGTAGAAAGTGGAGCTAAGAACGAAGGATGGCAGAGATGTAGTAGACTGTGTCACTGGCTTGATTTTCCTCTAAATGTGGGGTCGCTGCTAAGCATCATGAATTCTGATGATGGCAAAGCAAAGGCTTTCAATATGTCATGAGTACCTCCCCTTCCATAGATATTAAGCAACGATATGAAAGGAAAACAGGGTGAAAGGTTACTATTGCATCTAGTTATATCTTCATATGTAATTAAGTCACTCAAATTACCCAAGGCTTTACTATGACAGGACTATAGTAAGTGCTAGATTTGCCTTCATGACAGTTGTGCCAACCAATCAGAGTGCAAAGAGAATATTCTAATGGTGATCAATGACCCTACATGTAGCAAATCAAGAAAAATCTCCCACTACATGCAATACATTCAGGTTCACATCACACATTTGTGTCTTTAAGAATGGTTTCAAGATCCTATTTTAGAAAATCATTAACCTGAAGTTTGATAAATTTGAGAACCTTTTTTTACAGGAGGAAGAAGAAATTATTACCAAGGCTATAAGGTTTTCTGCATCTTCCATGTTTTGGGCTCTGCAAAGGTTGGGAAGGAAGAGTGAGTATCACAAAGAGAACGACGAGGAGGCAGAAAATTCAGGCTCTATGGGCTTCTCACACTATAGTTACGCTGTCACTAATGTGGCTATTAACTTTTCCTGTTCAGAGTTATTATGCTGTCATTAGAGCACTTTTCTTTGCTGAAGTATCAAATCACTATTACATATTTGTTGGCATCTCATCTATTTAAGGGAAACAAGTGATTACCCATTTCCAAGGAGACTAATAAGGAGTGTGCAAGCAAAGGACTGCAGAGTTCTCCTTGGAAGATAACAAGTCTCTTGTATTTTATTTTTGATTAGATCATAAACTACCTCATTGTTCGGGGAAAAAATCAACTTTTCCTTACCATAAAAAATCCATAGGCACTTATTTAAAGGATAAACCTATAGGCTATAAAATGTAAATAAATGCCCATGACTTATCAAAAATTATTTTGAAAAATAACATACAATGTTTCCCTACAATGAAAAGTTACTTCTTGAGTTTTAATGGTCTGATCTCCATCAGAGAACCACAGAGACAAAATATGGTTCAGGAACTTCTGAAAAAGACAAAGCACAAGATCATGGAGAAGGGCTGAAGATTTCTACAGGCTCTGTAACACATGTTTCAAAAAAGTAACATGGGCCCTAGAATCAGACAGAGGTAGTTCCAAAAATGTTGGCTGTCCACGTTGCCCAAATTACTTAGAGTCTCATAATCTTTACCTAGCTTAAAATATGGTTCATCTCATTGAAATAAGGGAAACTCTGAATTGAGATCACATTTTCACATTGCCTAAAATATTTCTATCAATGTATATTTCAGATCACCATTCACTTAATTCAAGCAATTATTGTATTCCTGTCTTTACTTAGAGAAGCAAATATAGAATAAGACATAGTGGACTTTAAACTCAAGATGATCACAACAAACCAGGTGCTGATGGATCCTGTCCATAATCCTAGCTACTCAGGAGACAGATCTAAGCATCACAGTTCGAAGCCAGCCTGGGCAAGAAAATTCCATGAGACTCTTATCTCCAGTTAATTACCCGAAAACCAGAAGGGGCCTTGTGGCTCAAATTAGTAGAGCACTAACCTTGAGCTAAAATGCTCAGAGATAAGAAAAAAAACATTTAAATACATATCTTAGGGTTCATTTTCCTAACATCACCGTATCTGACCTTTTCTGCTTGACTCATACATATACTAGATATTGCAAATTAGGGAAACCATGTGACCTATGCTTCTTTGGGCTTGGCTTACTTCACTTAATATAATTTTTCCAAGTCTTTTCTTTGTTGCTTTGTATGTCCCTCCTCCACAGTATAACCCCTGCTTTCACTCTATTTGATGTCAGTATAATTTGTGGAGGGGAAGGGGAAAAACAAGTCATTTAAATAAGGATACAGGTGGACCCGTTGCAACAATGAGAAGTACAAGTTGTCATGTCAAAAATGAACTTTACAATTTTGGTGGGGGTAGGGAGGATTGGGTGGGGGCGCTGGGGGAAGCTGGGAAGGGATGAGAAGAGTAAACAAAGGAGGAGGCTACAATGCTTGATAAGAAATGTACTCATTATCTTGCCCATGTAATTGTAACCCCTCTGTACAGTATTTTCACAATAAAAAAGAATAAAATAAAATAAAATAAGATGCCAATATTACCTTCATAAAAAGCAAGAAAAAGACATTGCAAGTATACAACATTAGACATTCTTATCTGTTACAAATCTGAATGCAAATATCATAAATAAAATGAGAGCAAAATGAAATAATCAGGTCATTGAATTATGAACTATATAATATGTTTTCTGTACATTTTCTTACATGGCTTTTATTATCTTGAGATGATAACTGTTTATTTAAATTTGTGCAATGGTTTCTGTCAAATGATGAATTTTCATGTGCTTTTCTACATTTATTGAAAATAAAAAAAAGCTCAGAAATAGCAACCAGGCCCTGAGCCACAATCAACCAAAAAAAGATGATCACATTAATCTAGTATATAATTCAGATATGTAACAACATGATTTTATCATAGTTTTTTAGAGTGAGAGTGATCTTGCTCTATAGGTTTTTGAGTAGAGCTTATATTGTCACTGATAAATGCCCATATCTCGGTGGTTAACCTTTTTTTTTTTCATGATTTCAGCATGTGTATGGAGAGGTGGCTTGCCTCCTCTCTGACAGTACACAGGATTGCCATCTGATTATGATGCTTTTCTCTGAAAATGGCTCAACCAGCAATATGATAGACAAACAGAATGGACGATCATATAGAGACTCTTCAAGGCCAGATCTGGAAAGTACTTGTATTCAATTGGCTAGCCACTCTGAACACACAGCTTCTACTCCTCAAATCGTCTCTCATTCTGATTTCTTCTCATGTTTCAGGTTTTCCAAGCTTTTCTTTCCATCAAACACATCCCACTCCATGCTTGGCAATGTAGGGACATTGCTTTCTAAAGGCTCACCCTTAAGCATTTTTTTTAATATTCCAAATCACAGATGACATCCTGGAGTACATTTTAGCCCAAACAACAAGACTAAAACAAAACCTGATTAACTGGCCAAGTAACTTGTTTTCCTAATTATGAACTTATTTGCATGAAAAATTTAGAAATAAACATTTAACTATACAATTAAATCATCATTAGTAATCATAATTACTTTCATTTTTCACATCATGTAGAATTGTAGACAGATTTTACAGCTACAATCTCTAAAACGAATAGAAAAAATAGACATTACTTATATGAAAATAAAAAGCCCTTTAACTTATTTTTCCCTAGTACTTGGGCCTTGAACTCAGGCCCTTAGCCTTTAACTTGTACACTGTTATCATCCAACTCTTTGTCTACTGTGTTGGGCAAAACTCTTAAAATGTGAACAAATTGCTCTATATGAATAAAGTGTCAATACTAAGAGGCTAGAGGGTTCACAGATCTTTCTTATATTTTACTCTAGTAGGATCAAGTTTCAGTCTGGTAGATATCCAATTGTCTTAGCACATTTATTTACTAGCCTGTCTTTTCTCCAGCCTATGTTTTTGCAACTTTTGTCAGGAATCATGTGTGTCTGCCTGGTTTGCAATGGTTTGTTTCTGTATTTTCTATGATTTTTCACTGGTATATGTGTCTGTTTTTGTTCTTGTACCATGCTGTTTTGCTGGGAGACTATGTAGTATAAAGTCACGTGTTGCAATATCACTAGTGTTTTTCTTTTAGCTTACATCAGCTTGTACCTATTTGAATTCTAAGATTATTTTATCTAGTTCTGCAAAAACATCATTAAAATTTTGAGGAGGATTACCTTGAACCTGTAGATTGCTTTCTGTAATATATCCATTTTTCAAAATATTAATTTTGACAACCCACAAATATGGTAGGCAGTTTCATCTTCTAGTAACTTCTTATAATTTTCAATGTAGAAATGTTTCATTTCCCTTTCCCCATTCAGGTTTATCCCTGGGTATTGCATTTTAATTTTGAGTCTTTTATAAATGCAATTCCTTTATGGCAAGTTTGTTATTAGTATACAGGAAGTTGCTGATTTTTTGTATTAATATTTCTTATGCTGCTATTGTCTAGTAGAGACTTTAATGTCTTTTAAGTAGATGATATCATGGGCAATTAGCAGAACTACAAGTCTTTAATTAGGCCAGCTACCTTGAAATTGCCACACATTTAAATTACTTAGAGAATATGTAGAGTGTTTACACAATAAAAACTGTATTTGGGGGCTGGGAAGTTGGCTTAGTGGTAGAATGCTTGTCTCATGTGCATGAAGCACTGAGTTCGATTCCTCAGCAACACATAAGCAGAAAAGGATGCAAGTGGTGCTGTGGCTCAAGTGGTAGGGTGCTAGCCTTGAGCTGAAGAGCTGAGGGACAGCGCCTAGGCCCAAAGTTCAGGCCCCACGACCACCACCACCAACAACAAAAAACCCTATATTTTCATTGGAAAAACATTCATGTAATAGAATACACACATATACCTATATAATCACATACATATGTATGTGTATATATGTGTATATAAACATTTGTGTTGTTCCTGGAGTATGAATTCAGGGTCTGGGCACTCTCTTTGAGCTTTATTGGTCAAAGATAGCATCCACCATCTTAGCTATAGTTCTACCTCTGGCTTTTTGGTGGTTAATTGAAGATCAGAGTCTGATGGATTTTCCTGTCTGGGCTGGCTTTGAACCAAGATCCTCAGATCTCAGCCTCCTGAAGAGCTAGGATTACTGACCTATAAAATATATTTTATGTTGTACTCAAAATGAATGCTAAACTTATTTATAATGAACAAAATCCATAAAAGATCCAGTAATTTAACAAGTACATTATTTCCTTGTCTACCTAACTGCACATATTTACTTGGTGAATAGATGTGGAATGTTGGTTCACCTTCTTGCACTGCTTGATGTATACATGATTCTGAGGACAATGAATAACTTCAACAGTCTCAAGGGGTCACTACTCACTCTCCTATTCTTATTTGGGTACTAAAATAAAAAAAGTATGACTATTTGATACACTGGTAGGTTCAAAGCAAGTTCCAAGCCTTTCTTACAGCCCCTTTGTAACAATTGACCAATATAACTGAAAAAGAAATAAAGATAGAGTAAGACACATTTAATTGTTAGTATGTCTAGTCAACTCCCTAACTTTTAATAACAAATGTAGAGAAACCTTTAACAATATTGATAAAATGTAAGAGGAACATAAATTAATAGCATTAAATGAAGCAGTATCATGGTAGACTATATAAAAAGAATATAAAAATATTATGAACCTGACACTCATAAATTTGAAAAAAATGAACAGATTTATCAATAAACAAACTCTATTAAAACTCATACAATATCAACTAGATAATGTATAACACCCTAAAGCGCTTCAGGAAATTTAATTTGTTATAAGTTTCAGGAACCTCCAAATTTAAATAGTTTCATTGGAGATTTCTACCAGATGGTAAAAAAAAAAAGGTCTCACAGTCTCATCTAGTAAGTTGAAGGAAAGGAATGCTTTCTAATTATTTTGGGGGAGTAATATACTATATAATATATGTATATATTTATATATATATATGTATATATAGACACAGAGTCTGATTATTCATGCAAAAATATTCAATGGAATGTTAACAAGCAGAATGCAACAATATTTCAAAAAGACCTTAAATCATGATCAAATAAAAATCAGAAAGAAGAAGAAAATAACAACAATAAGATAATAAGAAGATAATGAAGTTATTGGAAATAGAAAAATGTAATATATAAACACAGCCACATGCATTCCAAGCTTACATTACATGACACAACTTAACTATTTTCTGGTGGATTTTTTGGGGGGGGGTCCAGTCGTGGGGCTGAACTCTGG
>NW_012267276.1:5107872-5111686 GCF_000151885.1 Dipodomys ordii | reverse complement strand
TCATGCATGCAAGGCAAGCACTCTACCACTGCGCCACCTTCCCAGCCCCAAGGATTTTTTTTTGTTTTTAAGGTAGTGTCTCTATATTGTGAAAGGTGGCTTCCATCTTGCTCTGTAACCCAGGCTGTTCTCAAACTCATAAATTTCCTATGTCTTCCAAGTGCTGAGATTCCAAGCATTTATCCCATGGTGAGTTTGAAACTCAGTCTTGTGCACTGTCTATGAGAGTCTCATGAAAATTTGATTCAACAAATTTAATATACAAAAAAGGATGTTCCAAGTTATTATAGGAAAATGCAAACAAAAGGAAAGGAATTAGAATATTAGATAGAGCTTGAGGTCAAAGTAGATAAAGACACATACCAAGGAGTTCATATTGAAGACGTTATGGCCAGAAACATTGAATCATCTTACAACCAAATAAACACAAGTGGGCTGGGAAGGTGGCTCAGTGGTAGAGCGCTTGCCAAATAAACACAAGTCTTAGAAATATAGCAAAAAATGGAAAGAAATAAGAACCTACAGGCCACAACGTTTATTAATCAGAAGATGAAGAGGACTGTCCTACAAGACTCATGGATATAGATGAAGGCTACTTCATATATCATTGGAGTAAAATCTAAACTGTTGAAATCAAAACAGTTGTGTTGGCAAACGTCTAGCAATTGTATTCACCATCTTTTTTCAATGGTTTGACTATGAGTGAGACCACCTCATCCACACCATTTCTTGCTCCATTCCATCACTTCCTTCCCTTACTGCTTGGCTCGGTCCTACTGTGCTACCTTTGCCCTACTGCCTCTGATTTGGGGAAGGAAAGGGGATTGACAAAATGGTGAGACAAAGTACAAAGGGTGAACCCACGCAACAGTGATACTTGCAAGACACTATGTTGGAAATGAACCTTACAGCTTGTACGGGGAGGGGAGTTAGGAGGAGGGAAAGTGGGAGAAAACGAGGGAGGGAGTAACACTGTTTAACAAGAAATGTACTCATTACCTTATGTTTGTAACTGTAACCCCTCTGCACATCACCTTGACAATACAATTCAACTGTAAAAAAAAAAAGAGAATATCAAATTATCAAAGACATGTTGGTGTAGATCAGAATCACCCAGGTAGTTCACAAGAAGGTCACAGAGGCCTGACATTGTTTAACAATTCTAGTAAATACATTCCATAAGCCTGTATTTGCCTTATAAGAGCCAAGTAAACTGTATCTAATAGTTGGGACTGGACATAGAATGTTCTGATTGGCACATCAACTCTAGGGCTAGAAAAGGATACTTTTTTCTAGTAATGGGGCTTGAATTCAGTGTCTTACACTCTCTTTGTTTTTTCCCCTCATGGCTGACACAGTACCACTTGAGCCATACCTCCAGTTCTAGCCTCTTGCCTGTTAATAATTGAAGGTAACTGTCTTACAGATTTGCCTGTCTAGACTGGCTTTGATCTGAGATTCCTGAGTAGCTAAGACTATAGACATGAGCAATTGGTCTCTGGCTAGGGTCATTTTTTATCAAACCACATACCAAGGAGACTTCAACAGGAGAGCTAAGATACAACTTTCCAATGAATAAAAGGAAATTTGGTTAAAAGAACCAACATGTCTACATACAGGATCAGAATAGTATAAAAATTTTGATTAATTGCATAGTTTTAGACACTTAAATGTGCCCAAGTTTAAGCCTCTTCTTAGTCCCATAGGATCATATGATTATAAATACGATATTTGTGGTTCCCATCTTCACAACAATCTATCTTCTACCCTGTGCTGGCTGTAACCTAAGTAACTTAAGTTTTCTTCCTTGTAGTTTTCCTTTACTTATATTTTTATTGTAAAAATAGTGTACAGAGGGGTTACAGTTACATGAGGAAGGCAATAAGTACATTTCCTGCTGAGCATTGTTACCTCCTCCTTTGTTTTTCCTCTACTATCCCTTCTATGGAATGCTCTCATGTGTTCTGATGGGTCATTTTAAAGCTACTGTAATGCTTCTGCCTATTTATAGAGAGGACTTCTTTTACCATCAGGTTGGGTGATACCGTAAACTCTGAACCTCACCCCTGATGAGGCTTCTGGTCTACACCAGCATGTCTTTGATAATTTGATCGTATTCTCTTTAAAAATATGTATTCTATTTTATTGTAAAGATGAGGTACAGAGGGTTTAGTTATGTAAGTAAGGAAATGAGTACATTTCTTGTCAGTGTTAACCCCTGCCTCATTTTCTCCCATTTTCCCTCCCTGGCTCCCCTACCCTCCAATAGTAAAGTTCATTTCTAACCTAGTGTCTTACAAGTATGGCTGTTGCATTGGTTCACCATTGTCCTTTGTCTCACCATTTTGTTATTCCCCCTTCTTTCCCCAAATCAGATAAACATATATATATAAGACACAGGGACAAAATAAAAAACAGTGACAACAGGGAATAAACCAAAGGAAAAAATGAAAGAAAAAAAGAAGTAACTTCACAGAATACAATTTAAAACAAACCTCTTGTTTCCATATTTTGTAGTTCATTTTGATTAGCATCATTTTATCTGTTCATATGCATATAGCTATTGAGCTATGTGAACCTCTGCTGGAACTATCCTAGACATACACTAATGATTACAAATGGGGGAAATTATGGAACCTATGTTTCTTTGGGGTCTGTCTTACTTCACTTAATATGATTTTTTAATGTCCCTCTTTCTGATAGATTCATAGAATTACATCTTGGAGGCTCAGAAGTAGCAAATGATTTCTGATTTGCATCCTGACACATTACTGGCATGTGAAATATACAAATTCTCCTTCATAAGAATTTTCCAAACATGAGTATAGTCCCTTCTTTCTATTCCCTGAAGAAGTGAAAAAGGGTAATCATTTTGTCTGTTTGATGTCAAAGATGACATTCAAATCCTTGTGAATTTTAAGCATGTCCTTTGCCACTGAGCTATCCACCAGTTTCCTAAAGTGAAAATTATTTATTGTATATTTTAAAAATGTATTATACAAATGAGTGATTTTAATTTTGGAATATATTTGTAGACATGCATGATGTCTTTGTCTTTAATTATAGAGTGTATCACAGAGAACTTCCTCTGGTAGTGGTAGACATCTTTAGAACCTTCCTTAGTAGGAACTTTGCCCTGGATCACAAGTTGACTTTAGAATCCAAACTAAAACAATAATAAGACTATGAAGCTACTAGAAGGCTAAAATCCGAAATGTATGTGTTCATTTCAGTGTAAGAGTTATTTGCTTATCAGGTCTTTTATATAAATTCATAGTATAGAGTATTGAGATCTAAAATATCCAACATTTTTAATCTTTTAGACCCAAATTGAATTTCATCATAATTACATCTGTTTGAGAAAATAAGTTTAATATACAGACATAATTTAAACTTTTGTGAAATCAAAGAAATAAATTAGTTTTAGTAAAGGTGTATGAAGAGAGCATTTTTCTTTCCTTAAGTTCTGAAATATTTAATAATAGGTAAATATTTTAATATCTTTCCTAGGACAGACATCAATGAGAGTCATAATATAGGAACATGAAATTCTCTCTTACATTTTAATATATTTGAAAGTATCATTAAGTGACTTGAAATGCTTTGAGGAAATCAATAAGTGATACATATTCATTGCAAAATTTTCAATATTGAAGGAAGCAAGTAACATTTCTTTTTAAGCAAGAGTATACATAAGTTTACAGAGCATGTGACAGGTAAGATCTTTTCATTTCCTTTGGTTAGTAGCAATTCATAGACTTGAGCATGCTAAAATTTACAGTTAGCCTCTTGATGGAATATAAAATTGATAAGC
>NW_012267276.1:5105144-5107822 GCF_000151885.1 Dipodomys ordii | reverse complement strand
AGATCTTTTCATTTCCTTTGGTTAGTAGCAATTCATAGACTTGAGCATGCTAAAATTTACAGTTAGCCTCTTGATGGAATATAAAATTGATAAGCGGTCTAGACAGCATTTGGAAAATATATGAACGAAATCTGTTTTGCATTTAATGAGTTTCACTGATAATCTTCATAAAAATCAAGAAAATGATTTCAAAGACTATTTTTCAAATCAAAGTATTTAAGAGCTAAGGATATCTGTTTTGTTTAGGTTTAGTGTTTTAACCATTGTTTAACTTCATTGTTTTATAAATTGAGTGAGCATAGTCTTTGGTAAAATCTCTCAGAATCTATATAATATATCTATCAATAAACACTATATGGAAACCAACAAATATATTTCTAAAATTCTTCTTTAGTTTTCACCATCAAGACATATTATCCATAACATCTAGTTCCAGAAATGTATCTTGACTTCATTTTATGTAGGAATTAGGAGAATAATACAATAGTGTGTGCTCAATTATGAGGAATGCCCAAGGTGCAGAAGTTACCATATTTTTTTATATCAAAGTTCACTATCTGATAAAAAAAAATTCTTCGGCCAGGTGCCTTTGACAAAGGCTTGTCATCCTAGCAACTTAGGAGGTTGAGTTTTGAGGAAAATAGCCAGAAGTCAATCTTTGGCTTACATGGTAGAATACTAGCCTTGAGAAAAACTGCTCAGAGACAGTGTCCAAGCTCTTAGTTCAAGCCCCAGGTTAGCACAAATGAAAATCTCAACTGATTCAAAATTGCTCTTAAAAGTTACCAGAAGATTTTAAGATTCATTCTTTCTGTTTACTTACTATTTATTTACTTACTATCTTTAAGGAGTTTCAATTCAACATGTCAATCAAGAGGACAACACGTCTCACTCAATGGATTCAGTTTGCATGTGTGTTTTTAATCCCTGTTCTATGTCAAGAACATTCCTGTATTATGTATACTATGATCAGTTTTGTCATTTACCTCTCTGGTCTAGTTGTATGTATACTTTTGCCATGCTCATATCATAGTTATTTAATCTCACTTTTGAAAATGTCTTGGTCATGCTAGCAGTAGTTTTCTAATCAATTTCATTAAAAATATCTAAGTGATTTAGAAATATGACATAATATTTACCAAATTACATATTAAATTTGCACTACATTAATGCAACATACAGAAATTAGTCCATAGGTGAAATAAAGACAGGTTGATAAAACTCATATTTACAAAACACTTGTTTCTTTATTGCATGTTATCATTGTTTAGACCTCAAAGTCAAAAAGACTCCAAGATCTGCATTCTATTGCTGCTGCTTTATGCTTCCATGAATAAATTATTCAGTTAGGTGAGTTCATAATTCCTATAAACTCTTTGGGCAAAATTGTTTCCAAATCTTCTTGTAAAATCCAAACAGCTTGTACCTTTTAATGTGATTCTTTCAACTTCTATCATTTCTATGAGTGTTTTCAATTTTTAGTCAGCATTGAGACCCCATATTTTTCTTTAGATTCTACCATCCATAGTTTGCTAGTTGGAAATTCTATAGGTATTAAACCATCAGATAATGTAGCTGTAACTAAACTGATCACACATTCATTTAAAATCAATAGAAGCATCTGGACACGTGTGGCTCACACCTATAATCCTATCTACTCAAGAGGCTGACATATAGGGATCTCTGTTCAAATCCAGCCAGGACTGGAAAGTCTGTGAGACTCTTATCTCCAATTAACCACCAGAAAACCAGACATAATATTATGGTAGGACACTTGCCTTGAGCTGAGGAGCTTAAGGACAGCACCCAGGCCCAGAGTTCAGGCCCCACGACCAACAAAGAAAGAAAGAAAGAAAGAAAGAAAGAAAGAAAGAAAGAAAGAAAGAAAGAAGGGGAGGGGGAACGGGGAGGATTGGGTGGGGGGGGCAGGGGGAGGATGGGAAGGGATGGGAAGGGAAACAAAGGAGGAGGCTACAATGCTTGATAAGAAATGTACGCATTATCCTGCCCATGTAATCGTAACCCCTCTGTACAGTATGTTCACAAATAAAATAAATTTTTTAAAAAAAGAAATATACTCATTATCTTGCCCATGTAATTGTAACCCCTTTGTACAGTATTTTCACAATAAAAAAAGAATATATAGCATTGATTAACAATAACCACTTGGGAAAATCAAGTAAATATGAACCAGCATGATAAGATCCAATTAAACAAAGTAATCTAGACTCACACATTGGTTACTAGAAAGAATGAACATTGGAATCATCCTTATAATATATGTGTTTCAAGCTGGAGGGAATATGCTTTAGAGAGCCACCTGATGGAGTCTTGGCCCAATGTGTGTACATACAACTAGATTTTCAACAGGTATAATGTTATTCTTTTTTTTTAAACAAAGACAAAAACCTCTTGTTTACATTTCCTGGAGTTCACTTCAATAAATATTATTTTATATATAAAAAAAGAAAGAAAGACTAGAAGCAAAACAAAACAGGCCATAGGATATAACAGTATTAATGAAATACAACAATTTGTGGGACAATTTAGTCTAAATCTACCAGATGTTAGAAAGGAGAAGACAGACATTATGGTTAGGTTCAGATTCAATAATTAAAATGTACAGGATCTCAGACAACTCTCTCAGAGTTTGTTTGAACAGGAACAAGTTTATAATT
>NW_012267276.1:5096724-5104914 GCF_000151885.1 Dipodomys ordii | reverse complement strand
CCACTTCCGGCTTTTTTCTTTTTGCTTATGTGGTGCTGAGGCATTGAACCCAGGGTCTCAGGCATGCAAGGCAAGCGCTCTATCACTGAGCCATCTTCCCAGCCCCTACAACTAGATTTTCAACAGGTATAATGTTATTCTTTTTTTAAAAAACAAAGACAAAAACCTCTTGCTTACATTTCCTGGAGTTCACTTCAATAAATATTATTTTATATATGAAAAAAGAAAGAAAGAAAGAAAGACCACTAGAAGCAAAACAAAACAGGCCATAGGATATAACAGTATTAATGAAATACAGCAATTTGTGGGACAATTTAGTCTGAATCAACCAGATGTTAGAAAGGAGAAGAGAGACATTATGGTTAGGTTCAGATTCAATAATTAAAATGTACAGGATCTCAGACAACTCTCTCAGAGTTTGTTTGAACAGGAACAAGTTTATAATTTCCCCCCATGGAATAGTAATGAGAATTTCAAAAGCTCCCCGTGGCTAAATGGATTTTGCATAAATACATAATGCAAGAGCTGAAGTCTAAGACAAGTATACACTAACAATACTCAAAAGACAAAGTAGGTGGCATTTGAAAATCTAGAGTAGAAAGGGTTAAGGGTATAGAGAATAAGCAGTAGTGTGCTTGCCAGGCTCTGAGTTCAAATCCTATATGATCAAAAGGAAAGAGAGATGGGGAGAAATACATAAAGTATAGTAATTCAAAAGAGGTAAAAACAAGGGACAAAGGCATAGAAGAGGGAAAAAAGCAATTATCACAATGCTGATAAGCCAACCAAGACAAATTTAAACTAAAGAAAGTCGGGAGGGGGCATTAAATTAGATAAAATAGAGTTCTACAGTGTTGCAGGTACATGCTTAGACCAGTTATCAGGAGGTGAATACCATGGCTTGTGGCAAGCCTCCCTGCCCCGAAAAAAGTGTTCATTTCCATAGATGGGTTTGGATTTCCCTACTTGTCAGATGGTATGCCTGCTTCTTGCCTGGACCAACTTCAACTACATCCTCCTACCTATCCCTGTCACATAGCTGCTATTACAGGTATGAGCTATTAGAATGCCCAGCCTGTTCTATTTAAAAATAATTATCATAAAGATGATGGAAAAGGGGTTGTAGTTATATAAGTCAGGTGCTGAGTTCCTATCTTTTTGAACAGTGTCACCTTGTCTTTCATTTTTCCTCAGTTATTTTTCCCTCCCAATTTGCTACCCACAAGTTGTATAGTTCATTTTCAAGGTAGTGTCTAGGGAGTATCACTGTACAATTAATTCATCCTTTGGGCCACCATTTCTGTGTTTCCCGTTATGTTCCTCAAATCAAATAAAATTACATACAAGACAGAAAGCACAGAAGTCAAAAGAAGTGACAAAAGGGGAAAAACAGAAAAAGTAAAACAAAACACAAAAGTAAAATAAACAATCATTTTCATTTCTTGAAGTTAGTTTCTATACACATCATTTTATACGATCATATGCTCATAGCTATTGAGTCCTTCTGATTCTCTTTTAAGTGTTTCCTCCTTTAACCTCACTATGTGAATGTTTTTGAGACCTGTCTTTTTTGTTTCTTGTCAGTTGTAGGGCTTGAACTCTGGGCCTGGACACTATTCCTAAGCTCTTCAGCTCAAGGCCAGCATTCACTTGAGCCACAGCACCACTTTCGGTTGGTTTTCTGGTTGTTTATTGGAGATAAGAGTCTCCTGGACTTTCCTGTTTGGGCTGGCTTTGACATGAAATCCCCAGATCTCAGGCCCTTGAATGTTTAGGATTACAGGCATGAGCCACCAGTGCCTGGCTAGTCCTGTTTAATCTATCATGTCCAAGTGTACTTTAAGAAAAAAGCTTTGCATTTTATTTATTTATTTATTTGTGGCCTGGGCTGGACTGAAACCATGATTCTCTTGATTCTCTTATTTCTGCTTTCCAAGTAGCTGGGATGACAGAAGTGACCCTCTTATGAATACATGGAAGTAGACGTTTCTTTATAAGCCAATTTAAAAATGTCTGTATTTCAACTGCAAATAATATATTCTATCAACACATATGACTGATACATGTTTGGTCTGAGCTGTGTATTATTATTTCATAACGTCTATTTGTATTACGTCATACTTAGTGTTTCTGTATTGTTATGTCTTCTTTGCTTGGAATACTTCAGTTATTGATGAAAATTTGATGTTTGCTATAGATTGATCTTATGTTTATATCTGCTCATGTGATTTTAATAACCTATTCTCTTCTTCCTTACTGACTTATATGTGATTGGCCATTTTTAACTGTTTCAATCGTTTATGGTTTATTTTGCTTTCCTTAGCTCATTTATAGTTGCATTCTTTTTATTTCAGAACAATGTATAATGTATACACATTGTTTTCTATCTTTTGATTTAATTTTATATTGAAACCATATCTGAATGGTAACTTTAATAAGTGTTCCCCAAAGACTGATTTGTTCAAGGTGTGATCTCCAGCCTGTGGCATTGTTTGGAGGCCAGGAAACCTTTAAGAGCTTCAGCCTAGTGGAAAGTTCTTAGGTTCCTGGAGATATAGATTTGGGATCAATGCTCCTTCACTTTGTATCCTAGCCACCATAAGGTCAGTAGCTTCTTCCACAATGCACTCTCAATATGCTATGTCTTGACCAGCCACAGGCTCCAAAGCAAAAGGGTTAATTAACCTGATTGAAACCACAAGCCCAAATAAACATTTCCTTTTTAAACTTTATTTTATTGTAAAAATGCTGTACAGAGGGGTTACAGTTACGTGAGTAAGTCAATGAGTGTATTTCTTGTCCAGCATTGTTACCCCTTCCCTTGTTGTTTTCCCACTATCTCTTCCCTCACCTCCCTCACTACCCCCCCCACCGCATGAAGTTGTAAAGTTCATTTCCAATATACTGTCTTGTGTGTATCCTTGTTGCAATGGGTCATCCTGTGTCCTTGTTTCAGTGTTTTGTTATTCCTCTTCCCCTCCCTAAATTAGACAAATGTGTATACAAGATATAGAGAACCAAAAATCAAGTACAATGACAACAAGGGATATACCATAGGGGGAAGAACATACAAAGGAAACAAAAAAAATCACATAGAACATTTCCTCTTATTACTCTGACTTATCTCAGGTATTTCCTTACAGCAACAAGGGCTGACTAATGCAATCTGTTTGTCAAAGCTTCCCTAGCTATCTCTTGGTTAAAGCTTACCCTCTAATAGATTGCTCCAGGAAGATAAATGTGGGTGGTGTTCTTTGAGTGCCTGCCTACTCCTTCAAAATTGTCTTGTTTTCAGTAGTTTTGTGTGTGTGTGTGTGTGTGTGTGTGTGTGTTAGTACCAAGAACTCAGGGCCTCACATTTTTTTGAGTGTGTGTGTCATTCTTGGGACTTGAAGTCAGGGACTGGACACTGTCCTTGAATTTCTTCTACTCAAGACTAGCACTCTACCACTTGAGTCACAACTCCTCTTCCAGTTTTTTTGAGTAGTTTAGTGAATATAAGAGTTTCAAGTATTTTTCTGCCTGGGCTGGCTTTGAACTGCAATAATCTCTGTTTCCTGAGTAGCTAGGATTATAGGTGTGACCACCAACACTTAGCGTTACTGAAGGCTGGACCTCTACCACTTGAGTCTTACTTCCAGCTCTGCTTTCTATTGATTATTATTTTAATATATATTTTATTGTAAAAATACTGTACAGAGGGGTTACAGTTACATGAGTAAGGTAATGTGTACATTTCCTATGGAGCATTGTTACCCCCTCCTTTGTTTTTCCCCTACCATCCCTTCCCTTTCCACCTCCCCAACTCCTCCCTCCCCTCACCAAGTTCTAAAGTTGTTTTCAACATTGTATCTTGTACATCTCTTTATTACAGTGGGTCAACCTGTCTCCTAATTTCAGCATTTTGTTATTTCCCTTCCCCTCCTCAAATTAGAAGAACGTAAGGCACTGGAATCAAATACAGTGAAAACAGGGGTTATACCAAGAACATACAAAATAAACAAAAAAATCACATAATACACTATAAGTACATTAAAAACAAGTAGAAATGATCAAACGCTATGTACATATGACCATATAAGATGATGCTAAGAAAATTAACCCCAAGATACGGACACAAGTGGTTTTATCTCTCTTGCTGTTGATTATTTTTGAGACAGTGTCTCAAGGGCTGCTTTCCTGGGCTTGATTCAAGCCATAATCCTCCAGATCTCAGCTTCCTGAGTAGCTGGGATTATAGGTGTGGGATGCCTGCACCTGATTTTGTTTCATTCTTCATTTCACTTGGTTATAAGGGTTCTTATGTCAATTTAATATTTATTCTTTGTGTGCTCTAAAATTTTCTTTATTTCAGGTATGGTTTTTAGCTTTTCTTCTTCTATATCTTCCTTTACTCATTGCCTTTGATGTCTCTGTGGTTTTGTCCATTCAGTGTTTATATTTTTGAACAAGTGATTTATATTCCTATAACATGCTATAGACACAGGCACAAAATATGATAAGTAGTGTAGAGAGTGATCTAAATAGACTGAAGAGTGAGCTCTAATTTCCTAAGCCCCAGAATTGGAAAATGTTAAGACTTCTGGTTGGAACCAAATTCTAGTCACAGGTAATCTTGTAACATAGAAGGAGAGGAAGATTTTTATTTTTTTGGGTTGGTTTTCGGGCTTGAGCTCTGGGCCTGGGCTCTGTCCCTCAGCTCTTCAGCTCAAGGTAAGCTCAATCTACCACTTGAGCCACAGAGCCACTTGCGGTTTTCTGAGTGGTTTATTGGAGATAAGAATCTCACAGGCTTTCCTGTGGTTGCTGGCTTTGAGCCATGATCCTCAAATCTCAGCCTCTTGAGGATTACAGGCTAAGATTACAGGCGTGAGCCACTGCAAAAGAGACAGAGGAGTTTGAGTATAGAACCAAGAGAGGCTACACTGACAAGAGGAAATTGTTAAACACCAAGAAATTTATATAGCCTCCATTAACTATCAAAGATACAAAAACAGATTTTCTTCTAGTGCCTTATGAAGGATGTAATATGTATATCAATATGTACATAATGTATTTGAAATGATGTGGAAAATTTTAAATTTGGCTCTTTAAAAACTGGAAACTTACCAAAGAAAAACAGTCTCCTTAGAGAGTAAGATCCACACACTATAGCTCATTGCATTTGCACTGTCATACCATTAACATTCATTCTACTGATACACTGTCCCTCTGTCTCTCTTTCTCTGTCTCTTTCTTTCTCTTTCCTATGTGTGCTTATTATGTTTGTGTGTGTTACAGGAAGGGACTGAACCTGAGGATTTACAATCTTATGCATGCTGGTTAAGACTCTTGCATCTAAACAAACCTTCAGGCCTTTTGTTTGTATTTTGTTTAGCAAATGGACCATAATTTCCACATAAGGGTTCCACATTCAAAAATCTCCACATAGTTGGATCTCTCATTTTTCAATCAGTTCTACAGTCCACAGACTGTATTTTTTTTACCTTCAGGAGAAGATGAAGGCCATCTAATTTTATATTCCTTTAACCCATATCTCTTTTAAGGAAGACACTATGTAGCACAGGTTCTGTGTATGATCTGCAAACTCCCCATAGGTATAACAGGAGACTACCCAATCTCTAGCCTGGCCACATGCTCAGTACCCAATCCCACGCTCATTAACTAATGCAATAAATAAAATCATTATTGTGTCAAAGGTAATTATGTAAGTGTGTTTGTGTTGCTAAGCCACTAAATGTAAGGTAGTTTGTTACAAATGCTAGTGAAAATTAGTTAATACAGTGATACTATGGATATATCTTTTAATTTTTAAGTATTTATTTTTAATTTTCAAAATTAACTTTAGGTTTACAAAGCAGTTTATGAATACAATCCCATCTTGATCATGGTCACTCCATTCATCATGTTATTTCTCCTTTTCTTTTCCTCCTCCTCCTGCTCCTTGCTCTCCTCCTCCTCCTCCTCCTCCTCACTCCTCCTCCTTCTCCTTCTCCTTCTCTCTGTGTGTGTGTTTATGTGTATGTCACAAATGTAGACTGGTTATGGGGTTTGGACTTAGAGTCTGGTCTCTGTGCCTTATTTTTGCTCAAGGCTAGCTAGTCCAGACTTTTTTGGGTGATTAATTAGACATAAGAGTCTCAAGGTCTTTCTTTCCAAGGCAGGCTTTGAATCAAGATCCTCAGCTCTCAGCCTCCTGATACCTGGGATTAGAGAAATGAGGCATAGGAGCTTGGCTTCATCATGATTTTATTTCTAAAAGAAAAGTTTTTATTACTTATAATTTTTTTATTGAACTTGTTTCTTCAGAATCATTCTGTATACAAGTAATTAGCTTTCCCCAGTAAATTCTATTCTGTCTCTGTCCCTCTGTCTTTGTCTCTCTCTTTCTCTTTCTTGTATGTTCTCATGCTTGTGTGTGTTACTAGAAAGGAACTGACACCGAGGATTTAGAATCTCTTGAATGCTACGTAAGTGCTCTAGCATCTAACCCGTCTCCAGAACTTTTGCTTGTATTTTGTTTTGGAGTTAAGATTTTGTAAACCTTAAGGCTAGCCTTAAATATGCTATACTCCTGCCTCTGCTTCCCAAGTAGCTGGGATTATAAGAAGGATCCACAATACCTGGCAAAAATTTTATTTCTGTGTCTGTGTGCCACAGTTCAGAATTCTTACCTTAATTTCATAAAGAAATTATTACTGTTTTTCTTTTCTCTTTCCCTGTTGTTCCCATGTTCCTTTTCCTTTCTTACCTTACCCATTATCCTCCTACAAGGTATTTTTTCTTTTTCTTTTTATGTAATATTGTGATGGTGCTTTCATAGTATTCAACCTCACAAGGCAAAGACAAAAGTTATTGGTTAGTAAATAACAATAAATTTGTTTATCGAGAGGCTATTAGGAGGTTTCTCCTTTGAATTAACCAAATCCTTCTGACTTGGCATTCCTCTTTCAACCCATGATCATGTATTCTAAAATGTCTACATGCTTTGGGCCAAAACTGAGCAGTTAACTGTCATAGAGGGGAGAAAGACATCATTTTAAATTTCATTTCTTGGAGATCTTGCACAATGGATTCAACCTCTTTCTACTGCCATGTTTGAGGCCTGGTGTCAAGTTTCCAAACTGTAGGGAAAATAGCCTCCATGCTTCAGACATAATGTCAGCATTCAGGGTAGTCATGATAATAAAGTACTCGTCTAGGCAATGATAGTAATATCTACCTCACCAGAAATTTTGTGAAGGTTAAGTTAGATGGTACAATCAAAACCCTCTGCTAAGTGCTAGGCACAGAATGATGCTACACTGATGTCCATTCTGCGACACTTACTGTATTCCGTCCTGCACAAAGGAGGCATCCATCAAAAACCAGGTTGTAATCTCCAAATCTTGACCTTTATTGCCCATGGTATGTATTTTATGATAGGAAATAACCACCATTCAGTATAAACTAAATAAGCACCTGAAAACAGTGTGAGTTTCTTTATATAGAAGACACGTTTCACAGTAAAAATGGTAAGATGCACTTTTATATGAAACAAACATGTATATACATGTACATATATACACATATATGTATATACATGTACAATCTATAGCTTATTCTTATAAATTTACATAGAAATGTTGATTATACCCATTTCATTGTATTATACCTTCTTGGATTGTATTTACTACTAGCTAAAGTGTGATTTACAAGGCTGATATTTTATTTAATAAGTTTTTATTGTAAAAATACTGTACAGAGGGGTTACAGTTATATGATCAAGGTAATGAGTGCATTTCTTATCAAGCATTGTTGTCTCCTCGTTTGTTTTTCCCCTACCATCCCTTCCCTCCCACCTCCACAAACGCCTTTCCCCCCACTTCTAAATTGTAAAGTTCATTTTTCAATATAATGTCTTGTAGATCTCATTGTTATAATTGGTCAACCTGTATTCCTGTTTAAACATTTTGCTTTTTCCTTTCTCCTCCCCAAATTATACCAACATCAAATACAGTGAAAACAGGGGTTATACCATGGGCGAGGAACATACAAATAAATACTTTATAAATACATTAGAAACAATAGCAAGAAAGGAAAAACCACCTGTGTCCCTATCTTGGGCTTCATTTCACTTAACTTCATTTATCTGGTCATATGTACATAGCTTTTGACCTTTTTTCTACTTGTCCCAGACATATACTAGTT
>NW_012267276.1:5090820-5096367 GCF_000151885.1 Dipodomys ordii | reverse complement strand
TGTTGTTATTAGAGTTCTTGATTATAGCCATTCTAACTTAGGTGAGGTGGAATCTCAATGTTGTTTTGATTTGCATTTCTTTAAAGGCTAGAGAAGTTGAGCATTTCTTCATGTGTCTATTGGCCATTCTTATTTCCTCTTCAGAGAAGTCTCTCTTTAAGTCTTTAGCCCACTTATTTATTGGGCAGATGTTTCTTTGAGGATTTGTTGTTAGGGGATTTAATTTTTTGAGTTCCAAGTATATTTTAGATATGAGCTATATAAGGCTGCTTTTTCAAAGGATACAATCAGAATATAGAATATAAAAACCAGAGAGAAATACCTATATTGCTTGATGTCAGTGTGTTTGGTTTTCTTTCTTCTATGTTTTTGTAATATCAGATTGAAAACTCCCTCGTGATGAAGTTCTTCAAGCATACAGAGTCCTTTTACATTTTTATTTCATTTCAAAGTTCACAATAAATAGAAGAAGAAGACACAGTGATTCCTCATGACAAGCCACAGGAGTAATGGCCCAGGAAGATTAAATGCCTTGCATAAGTATATTTGGTGGGAAAAGAAAGGAGAGAGAGAACTCACATATTATGAGACTTAGTCCTGTGTACTTTCATTAACTTCACAGGATTCACTAGTGGAATGTACCCCTTGATTCCTTCTTCTTGAAGGACTGGACAGGCTCTTATAATTCTCATACATACACATGCAGTTGCATGCTTCATACTGAGTGAAATTACTCATAGACACAAAGAAAAATAAATAATGTGAGGCAGTCAGTTGAAGGTTGAGGAAGTGTTGAAAATGGATGTCCTAAAAAAATTAAAGAAATGAAGTGGTCTTTAGCATAGGAATTTCTCAGTGAAGCTCCTCACCATCATACCTTGTCATCTTCATATACACATAGCCAACTTTTCTCTATTTCCCTCACTTCCCCTGGATATTCATTTAAGCTGCAGTTGTATGGTAGGTTCTAGCTTTGCATTTTAATATTCTCATATGGGTCTTCTTTATAATCGATAAATACTATTTAAAATATGATACCTTTCTATTGAATCATACCATGACTGAAAAATCATAGAAGCACATTTAAATAATTGGTACAGAGTTAAAAAGAAGACAGAATGCAACTTTAAGATTTTACTTGTAAATACAGCATAGCTTCTGGTTGAATAATTCATCTGCTTAAGAATATTCCTTTGAGGTGTAGTCATTCATATACATTTTAGCTTGCTGTGGAAATTGACTTTATTTTTAGAAAATGGAGCTTAACTTTAAAAATGTGAATTAAAACTATTGTCAAAATAATGTGAGAATCGACTCAATACCTACTAATGATAAACTCCTACTCTTGTTTTTTAAAATGCTTTCTTTTTTAGATGAAAAATCTTTATAAAAATACATTTTATTGTTATTTTAGAGGTAATGTACAGAGGGGTTACACTTATATAAGTCAGGTACTGAGTACATTTCCTTTTGAACCATGTCACTCCCTCCCTTGCTCCCTCCTAGTTTTTCTACCCCAAAGTTGTATAGTTTATTTTCCACATAGTGTTCAGTGAGTACCTAGGCTCTATTTATTCATGCTGTTGCCCCCTTTCTGAACCCTCTTTATCCTCCCATAGAATAATAAACTAACAAATAAGACAAAAGGAAAAGACAAGAAAAACAGCAAAAACAATCTATTGTTTCCATTTCTTGGAGTTTCAAAAATATAATTTTATAGGATCATATGCACATAGCTATTGAGCCTTTGTGATCCATTCCTATGAATATCCTCCTCTGGTCGCCCTGAATATCTAGAGACCTGCATAATTTATCACATTCCAGTATTACATATATATATATATATATATATATATATATGATCTAGTGTGTTCAACTATAGATTTATAAGCACATTCTAGTTGCCTCAAATGAGGGAAACCATGCAATCTATGTTTCTTTGGAGCTGGTTTATTTCACTTCATGTAATTTTTTCCAAGTCTTTTTATTTCTTATGAATGGTACAATATCATTCTTTCTGAGAGGAGAGTAGAATTCCATTGTGTATATATACCACATTTTGATCCATTCATCCACTTTAGGTAGATTCCACATCCTGGATGTGGTAAGCAATACTGCAATGAACACAGTTGTGCTATTCTATTGGATAAATGTCCAGGAGTAGAATTACTGGATCATAGGTAAGCTCTACATTTAGCCATTTGCAAAACCTCCATACTACTTTCCAGAGTGACTTACAGGTTTGTATATCCACCAATAATGCAGTAGAGTTCCCTTTTGGCCACATTCCAGAATCTGTTTTTGTTCGTTTTCTTGATAATGGCCATTACCTGAGGTGGAATCTCAATGTTGTTTTGGGTTGCCTTTATTTTATGGCCAGAGCTGTTGAACATTTATTTTTGTGCCTATTGGCCATTCTAACCTCTTCCTCTGAGAAGTCTCTCTTTAAGTCATCCTAACAACTTTTCAAAGAAATAGAGAAAGCAATTGAAAAATTCATATAGAATAATAAAAAACCCTGAATAGCAAAAATAATCCTTAGCAGGGAGAACAGTGTTAGAGGAATATCAGCTCAAAACTTCAAATTCTATTACCAAGCCATAGGAATAAAAACAACATGATACTGGCACAGTATCATGAACAGACATGATGACCAAATAAACAGAATAGAAGATCCAGAAATGAACCCACAGACATATAACCACAGACTTGTAGCCAAAAGCAAACTGCAAGAAAGACAACCTCATCTACAAATGGTGCTGGTAAAATTGGATATACACGTGCAGAACTGAAGATACTTATGTATCACCCTACCCCAGAATCAATTCAAAATGGATAAAAGACATCAATGGTCCAGATGCCTTGAAAATATTACTGGACAGGGTAGAGAAAACACTAGGGCTTCTCTGCACAGATTGAAACTTCCTAAATAAAGACCTGGAATCACAACAAATCACAAAAAGACTGGTAAAATGGAGTTGCATCAAACTGAAGAGTTTCTGCAAGGCAAAGGACATAGCTAAGAAGATAAATAGAAACCCCAGAGAACAGGAGAAGCTTTTTAGCAGCTATGTCTCAGAAAAGGGCCACATATCTAAAATATACTTAGAGCTCAAAAAATTAACCCCCCCAAAAATGAAACCTTAAAGAATCACTCATTTAAAAGGTTTTCTTTGTGAATATATGATGTGAATATTTTCATTCAAAATGTGAATATTTTGAAGTAACTATTTTTATAAGTACACTGTGTTAGACAGCCAGACATAGTAGTTCACACCTGTAATATTAGCACTTGAAAGGATAAGGCAGGGGATCACTAATTCTAGCCCAGCTTTGGCTCTATAATATGGTCATCTCAAAAAACAAATATACAACAAAAATGTTATCTTAGGGATGGGCACCAGTGGTTCATGCCTGTAATCCCAGCTACTCAGGAGGCTGAGTAGGATCAAGGTTTGAAGCCAGTTGTGGTAGGAAAGACCATGAGTCTCTTATGTACAATTAACTATCAAGAAGGGCAAAAGTGGCTCTGTATCTTAAATAGTAGAGTGATAGCCTTTTGAGGAAAAAAAAAGAATGTTACAACAGTGCCAAGGCCTGAGATTAAGCCCCAAGACTAGCGTATACACACACATACACACACATACACACACACACACACACACACACACACACACACACACACCTCTTAGATTGGCAAATGAATATGCTTACAATGCAACATTCCTTTCCACCTCTAGAACTATCAATGAATTAAAATAATTGCATGTAATTTTGTCTCCAATTTTTCCTGTCAATAACTACTCAATATGGGCATGCCAATCTGCTTCTCAGTAAACAGACTCAAAGATGTTTATGGATTGATCCAAGACTCAAACTATGAAAAACATATGAATTCACTGAGATTTTGGACTGGTTTTGGAGTTGTTGTTTTCTTTTCTTTTCTTCTGGCATTGTGGATGTGTAAGTACATATTCACCAAATGATGCACTTACTTCCTGTCAAGCTGATAACTGGGTGAAGAAAGTTTTTTCATACAATTATTATTTATTTCTAACTGAAGGCTTGCATTCATTTTTATGGAGGTGGTTATTTGTAAGAGCGAAGTTGGAGTATTGGGAACAGGCCAGACTACAGGGTGGGTTGTCATCTGGTATTAGTGGAAGGCTTACAGGTCCTAGGTAGAACAAATGATATACAAAGTCTCTCCTAAGAAAATAAAGATCTTCTAATGAAGGCAAAATTATGCTCTATATGCTTTGGAACTGATTTCAGAATAAAAAAGATCCAAATATATGAGGATTTCTGGATGTCTTTCGGTATGTGGAAGTTGAAACCAATTTGCATGGCAAACTGTGTATCAGAAAAATGAATATTAATGGTGTCACTGTGTAAATGCAGTGGGTTGTGATTCTAAGTAGACCTGGTTGACATTTGGAAATTTCTTATTTTTTAAGAGCCAAATTTAAAATTTTCCACATTATTTTCTGTTCTTGAAATTTTCCACTGATGCCGTAGGAATGGAATGACACTGATATTTAAAACAAATAAATAGAAAATAATTGATTTCACATCTTGCTGTCTTACTGAAACACATTATTTTTTGTTTGAAAATATTATTTGTTGTATACCAAGACACTTGTATTTTGAGACCCTCCCAAATTAGTGGTAATGTATTTTTTATAGTAATATTCTAGAAAATTAGAGTTGGAAAACATCCCTTTAACCATGGATCAACGGTGAAAGGACCAAAAGGTTCCTGATTCCATTTATCTTTCATCATGGGAGACTTACAAGGCTCAGCATCTTGTTGTTGTCTCTCATCCTCTAAGGAATCAAGAACTGAGAGAGAATGCAAAGATGGACTGTTCCTTCCATCAATGATGAGTAGCCATTGAAGTCTCTGAGTGGCCATTGAAGTCTCATGTCTTGGGCCTCTATTCTACTTGTTGTCCAGATTTAGTTTTTAAAGTAAAAATAACATTATACTTTCTTTATAGCTGCACATGTGCATTTGTGGGTGATAAAACACACATACTTTTACATATACATCTCTCTCTCTATATATATAATATGTATCACATTTTCTCACTTCATCTATTAGTAGAGACTTGAGTTGCTTCCACATTTAATCTATTATAAATAGTGCTGCGATTAGTATGAAAAGACAGACAGCCATTCAGTACAGTTTTCAGTTCCCTTGTATGTATACCCAACTGTAGGATAATTTCTTTTTTATTTTGCTTTGGGCTTAAAGTCTATCTTAGATAACAATGTAGTCTCTCTTAATGTCTTTTAGTTACTATTGCATGGAATCTCTTTTACCAATCCATCTATTTATTCTGAAATCTAAATTCAGCAATGTATAATTGGATCGTATCTTTAAAAACAAATCCTTTGTTTCTGGGCTGTCCATGGTCACCTCACCCCACTTAGAATGACTATAATCAAGAAATCTAATAACAACAGATGCTGGAGAGGATGTGAACAGAAGGGAACCTTACTGCATTATTGGTGGGAGTGTAAACTTGCTCAACCACTTTGGAA
>NW_012267276.1:5087275-5090370 GCF_000151885.1 Dipodomys ordii | reverse complement strand
TTTTAAATGTATTTATAATGTACTATGTGATTTTTTTGTTTCTTTTGTATGTTCTTCCCCCATGGTATAACCCTTGTTTTCACTGAATTTGATTCCAGTGCCCTGCATCTTGTTTATACATTTTTCTAATCTGTGGAAAGGAAGGGAAATAACAAAATGCTGAAATAAGGATACAGGTTGACCCATTGTAATAATGAGATGTACAAGATAGTATGTTGAAAACAAACTTGACAACTTGCAAGTGGGAAGTGAGGAGAGGAGGTAGGAGTTGAGGAGGTGGGAAGGGAGGGTCTGGTAGGGTAAAAACAAAGGAGGAGGTAACAATGCTTGATAGGAAATGTACTTATTACCTTACTCATGTAACTGTAACCCCTCTGTACAGTATCTTTACAATAAAAATATATATGGTAAAAAAATCCATTTCGCTTATCTATGTTAGCTGAGTACAGGATTCAATATTGTGTATTTGAAATCCTTGTCATAAGTTAAGGGCTTACTTCTGTCAGTTGTTGATTGTTTTATGAGTGCTTTATAGTGCCTGTATCTTCTTTCATCCTCATTTGCTTTCTTCTTTTGTCATTTGGTGATTATTTTCATAGTGATATGCTTTGATTTTTTTATGTTTTGCATACTTCATTACAGGTTTTTTTCCATTACCATGAACTCTTCTATTTTACTCACAAACAGATACACATGTTTATACTTCATTCACACAAGGTTGGGCATGTCACTGATTTCATTGAAAGTTTTGAAAATAGATATCAGATTGGTACTGAAAAAAATGCATGTAATTTAAAATCCAATACTTAAATTCTATTTTTGAATATCATTTAAATGATCTACCAACCTGCTTTGATATTAATTTTTCTGCTTTTGATTCTGCCTTCTTAAAAATCACAAGAGATGAACAAAAAAGCTAAAAAATAATATCTATTTCATATATACAACACTTGGATAGCATAAGATTTTTCTCATGGAGTGAGTTTTTCAACTTTTCTTTGTATATATCAGTGATTCATTGTGGTTTTCATTCTCTCCCTCCCGCACATTTGCACACATGCTTTTACCACTGAAACTGGCAAAATTCCAAAGAATGATACATTTTATTTCACTCTTAAAATGCATTAGGCTACCTGCCTATCTTCTCAGCAAAACATCAATATTTATTTCATAATTACTTTTATTGTATCATTATTAATACCAATTACTGATTTTTTTTTAAAAATATTAACTTGCTTTGGAAGTTCTATTACTCAATATCATCACCTGCTCCTCTGCTACCGGCTCCTGTGGCACTCTGTCCAAGTATATGGATTCAAGAAACTGCACAGAACTCTCTGAAACAATAAACTAAAATTGATCTCCCAGTGCTTAGGTAGTTTACATGAGGTATTATTCAATAGTGAGAGAAATAAACAAATAGAAAATTGGTATGTGTGAAGTAGGGACATATTAGTTACTCTTGTGTGTGGGAAGATTTTGGAAAGGGCTAGAGAAAAACCTATGATGCTGTAAGCAGATGTTAATGGGTGATTCTTGTGGAAACTCAGAAAAACAGAATAATGACAGACATAAAGACAGTAAAGACTGCTCATGAGGTCTCTGGTGGGAATGAAGACTCTATTGGGATTTGGACTGGAGACCATTCATTTGCATTCTAGTAAGGAATTGGGCTACATTTATCCACGGCCTGAGACTTTGAAAGATGCTGAATTCAAAAGCAATGGGCTAATAAATTTCCAACAAGTATAGCATTCAAGCTGTGGTTTGGTTATTTTCAGCTGCTCTTAGATAGATTCACAGTGAGAACTGAGAGCTAAAAGCCGTGTAGACAGTACTGCAATAAATATACATGCATCTCTCTTGTATATTGATTTACCTTCCTTCAGCTCTATGCTCAGGGCCATCATAAAACCAGGGCTTTATGACCCCAAGTCTCAAACCCATAGCAAATGAATGTCAAGTCCAGCCACTCACCCCTACATGCCAATTAAAGAGACAACGTGAAGGGCAGAGAAAGAAGTTTTGTTATATGGAATGCATGCCATCACTGAAGTACAGACATGAGCAGTAGTCCTAGTCATGTTGTGGCCTTGTTGACCATTATCTCAGTCTTTTTCTCAGAGTTTCCAGATCAGTTGTGTTGAAGTTGTAATTTCTAACATCAGTTGGCATGTGTGTGGGGTGTGTGTGTGAGTAGTGGTGGTGGTGGTGGTGGTGGTGGTGGTGGTGGTGGTGGTGTGTGTGTGTGTGTGTGTGTGTGTGTGTGTGTGTGTGTGTGTTGCCAGAAGATGGAGCAAACAAATCATTGTTGCCTGGTGAATGGCTTGTCCTGTGCCTTCTCTTCATTCAGGTCAGTTTCCTCATCCTTCATTTTAAACATTTAAACAGTTGTAAGTCCTGCCTTTCTGAAACCCAAGGTGACTACAAAGTGACTGCAGAAAACAATGGCTCAGATCAAAGGACACAGACACAAAGTAGAGGCTGACTCTACTTTTACCTCTTGTTTTAATCCTATCTATAATTAATTTGTGGGCCCAAATGAGGAATTAATGCTTTCCAGAAAATATTAAATGCATCTGTAATAACCTTTCAAACAGATTTCCACAGGGTATAAGGGTTCCTTGTCCCCTGTATCCTCACCAGCCAGTTGCTCAACAATTGATACTGGATAACAAAAATACAATATACCTATACACACATACCATGGACTTTTACTTAATAATAAAGAGTCCTAATATTATGGCATTTGTGGGAAATGGGTAGAAATAGAGATCATTGTATTGAGCAAGGAAGGTCAACCTCAAAAAGCTAAGTTTCTCAAGATTTTACTCATTTGTCCAGGTAAAACCAAGAAGACGATGATTATGGCAATGGAACATGAGTAAAAGGAGTACTGTCTGGGAGGGATTGGTAGGAGAACTGAGTAATGATAGTGACCAGAGAAGGGGGTTAAAGTATGTTTCATACACCAAGCATTAAATATTACATAAATATGTGTGAAGACAGTATAGTAAAACCAACCAGATACTCTCACAATGGAGTATGAGGATCCAATTGAAGGGGTGAACTTGTTCAAAGTACATTGGAAGCAT
>NW_012267276.1:5082839-5086365 GCF_000151885.1 Dipodomys ordii | reverse complement strand
ATGTTTGACAAGATCAGGATCTTGGAGGGCAGACCCTGAGAGGGTGATGTGCGAAAACATGAAGGAGAAACTGAACTGCAGAGGAACTCCCCGGACGTTGGAGAGGCCAGAATCATGGCATGTCTGCTGAAAACTGCAGGCAGAGTGGAGCCTACGAGAACAGCGCATGGGTTGCAAAATGCAAGGCCATTATTGGCTATACAAATCCATCAACGCAGGTACCCACCACATGCCCCAGACCATACACATGAAAAAGCAGCATTTGATGTTTGCCCTACTGGGCCATGCTTGGCTTCAGTCTTTTCTCCATTACTCTCCCATGTAGAGAAGGGATATTTACTCTGCACCATGGTATATTGAAAGTGTGTAACTCTGCTTTTTTTATTTTCAAGGGCTTACAACTAAGACATTGCTTAGAGTCTCAGAGCTACAAGTGAATTTGGGCCTTTGAGTAACATTGGAACTCTTGAGACCATAGACATTCATGAAAATGGAGTGAATGCATATGATAACACTTTGGGGGCTCAGAAGAAGAATATCATGGGCTATAGATAGTGGTTCTGCTTGGGAAAGATCTGGAAGATAGAGCTAGCTGAAGGGAAAAGGATTGTGAGGATTGGTCTTGGGTTATCTTGACATGCCCCACCCCCCGTATTCTTGAACATAAAGGGAAATAATTCCTTCACCAAATCCTCCCACCACCGTGGTGTTTTTTGTTCAAGTACATGGCAACAAACCACTGAAGACTGAACCTTTTGATACTGTGAGAAAACATAAAATAAACCTTTCCTCCTTTAATGGTCTCTCAAATACATCGATCATAACTACACAGAAGTAACAAAGATGCTCATAATATATTTTCATTCAAAAGATCACTCCTATATTTCTTTGTTTAAGAAAAACTTCTTCTTGGTTTGGTTTTCCCTCCTGGGAAAAAAATGGAAGTTTATATCTACTAAGTTCTGGTATTTCTATTGACGTTCATGACAGACAATTTCCCTCTTGTTTAACTATGAGGTGGGAGGTTCTGAACTTACCATTTTACATTGATTCTAGAGCAGAGTAGTTCAGGGAAATGTTTCCAAGGTCAACAATAACTCTACTTCTTCTATAAAGACAGAATATTAAGACACCCTGTTATTCTTTCTCTGTTTATTTTTGTAAGATTTTTTTATTGTGAAAATACTGTACAGAGGAGTTACAGTTACATGAGCAAGGTAATGAGTACATTTCTTATCCAGCATTGTTGCCTCCTCCTTTGTTTTTCCCCTACCATCCCTTCCCTCCCACTTCTACAATTACACTCTTTCTCATAACCCCCCTCTGTGCCCCCACCACCTAAATTGTAAAGTTTGTTGTTCAACAGTGTGTTGTACATCTCATTGTTACAATGGGTCAGCCTGTATCCCTATTTAAACATTTTGTTTTTCCCTTCCCCTCCCCAAAGTATACTGACATCAAATACAGTGAAAATAGGGGGTATTCTGTAGGGGAGGAACATACAAAGCAAGAAAAAAAAATCACATTTTGAGCAGAGTTCAAGTGAGTCCTCTGTGCATTCGGTGTTAAAAGAATGGCTTGGTGTCTTTTGTGATGAGCATTGTAATCTATCCATATCTTTTCCCTATTTAATTATCACATCATTCAAAATTCCAAGCATTTTCTTTCATTCATCACACTAAGGGCCATAAATGTCATATTCTTTTGGTGTACATTAATTGTTGTTTTCTTTATTTGTGTTAAGTAGGTTAAACACCAAGGTATAAAACAAAATTAAAAACATTTTTTAGAAGATGTTCTGCATTTTATGACCAGAATGAAACGAAATCCTTTATGTACATAAAGCTAAGCAAAGACTAAACTAATTGTTACCCATTTCAACTCTACTCCTCAGCATTTGTTCATGTATTTAATAGATAACTTTTAGTGTATATACACTTCATTCACAAAAAGCATTCAATTTAAGTGAAAATAGACATATATTTAAATATTTATTGAAATGATCAATTAAGAATTAGACTTTGGCCAGGTGCTAGTGGCTCACATGTAATCCTACCTAGTCAGGAGGCTGAAATCTGAGGATTACAGTTCTTAGCCCGCTTCTTTATTTCCAATTAACCAGCAAAAATCTAGAAGCGGACCTATGATTCAAGTGGTATAGTGCTAGGCTTGAGAAAAATAAAACTCAGGAGAAGCACTAAGTATAAGCTTGAGGTCTACCCCATTTCCCACAAAAATAAAAGAATTGGATTACCAACTGTACATATTCACACAGAGTGAGACTGAAAGAGGATATTCTTAGGAGAGAATCAGAAAAGCTCAATAGCTTTGTGCATATAATCATACAAATAATGTTTATCAAAACGAACTCCAAGAAATGGAATCGAGTTTTTTCTTTTGTTGCTGTTTTTGTTCTCTTTTCCTATTGCCTTGTTGGTTAGTTTATATGTCTTTGGTAGGGTAAAGGAGGGCGCGGAGAGAGTAGAACAAAGGGTGAACAAATTCACTAGTGGTACACACTTTAGACAGTATGTTGAAAATGAACTATACAACTTGAGGGTGGGGATAGGAGGGAAAAGCTGGGAGAGAGTGAGGGAAAGGGTAACATTGTCCAAAAAGAAATGTACTCATTACCTGACATGTAACTGTAAACCCTCTTATATCACATATACAATAACAAGTCAGGAGAAAAAATAAACATGATTGTACACATGTGAAAAGAAAATATGTACCCAACCTGTATGTGGCTTACCATTAGCAATTTGTTCCAATATTTAGTTGCTTATACGTGTATAGCTTTTTGCTATGGTACTTTCCTATTATCTATGACAACTTTTATGTGCTTTTAGAATTCTCCAATGGTTTCATCTCTCATGAATGCCAATGGGCCATGGTTATGAATTCAGCATTCCTCAGTGGTATTTCCCTCTTTCATCGAACTATCAAATCATGGAGCTCAAAATGCTAAAGTACTTACAGACACTGTACTCTTAAATAATGTACTCTTCACTTCCATTACTTTTTAAAAATTATTATTTTATTTATTTATTTATTGTAAAAATACTGTTGAGAAGGGTTACAATTACATGGGCAAGGTAATGAGTACATTTCTTATCAAGCATTGTTGCCTCCTCCTTTGTTTCTCCTTCCCACCGCTCCTTCTTCCCCCCCCTCCCCGCGCCAAAGTGGTAACGTTCATTTTCGACATAACATCTTGTACATCTCATTGTTGCAATGGGTCCACCTGTATCCATATTTAAACAATTTGTTTTTTCCCTTCCCCTCAACAATTATACCAACATCAAATACAGTGAAAACAGGGGTTATACCTTAGGGGAGGGACATAAAAAGCAACAAAGAAATCATCTTATAAATGTGTTAGAAACAATAGCAAGAAAGAAAAAACATTTGAATCCTTATCTTGGGTTCATTTTGCTTAACATCAACTTATCTGACCATTTATGCTTGTCTCAGACATATACTAGTTTACTGCAACATTATTCACCATAGCTAAGATATGGAACCA
>NW_012267276.1:5076191-5082678 GCF_000151885.1 Dipodomys ordii | reverse complement strand
ACACACACACACACACACACACACACACACACACACACACACACACTGGAATTCTATGCCTCCATCAGAAAGAATGACATTGCCCCATTTGTTAAGAAATGGAAAGACTTGGCAAAAATTATATTAAGTGAAGTAAGCCAGGCCCAAAGAAACATAGGTCCCATGGTTTCCCTTATTTGCAATAAATTCCATTACTTTTTAACAAATCTATTGATTTTTCTTTTTATTTGCTTGTGCGTATGCATGTGCGTGTGTGTGTGTGTGTGTGTTTGTGTGTTTGTGTGTGTGTGTGTATGTGTGTGTGTGCACTAGGACTTGGGCTTAAACCCAAGGCTTGGATTTTTCATCCATCTCATGAACTCTACCACTTTAGCTATGCCTCTAGTTATGACTTTTTACTGGTCAGCTAGGGATGAGTTTCCTAAATTTGTCTGCATAGACTGGCTTTGAACCATGGTTTTAGATTTCAGACTTATGAGTAGTTAGGCTTATCAACCTAGGCCAGTAGCACCTAGGTGTAATTGATTTTCTTTGTTAGTTAAATTCCATTATGACTTCAGCTCTTAAGTAGGTAAAACTTCCTTACAGCTTCAATATAAGAAATGATCTATTGCATGGTCCAAGATGATATTTGAGACCAGACCAATTCCTGAATTGGAATAGATTCTGAACAGAGTTCATTATAAGGAAACAATAAGCCTGTCAGAACATTTCAGCTTCAGAATATACCTGCTGTGCTGCTTTACATTCCTTAAGCTTTTTAAAAGAAAATTCTGCTAATGTCGCATTGTTTTAAAGATAAAAAGGAGAAACCAAGAAAATAAGGGATTAATACATATTCTCCATTAGGAATTGAGAGAAACTCATGGTAAACTTAAAAGTATCCAAGAATGTCTGCAGCCATGGTTTAAAAAGTATTCAGAAGTAGTCCTGCTTTATGTGGAGCTATCAATAAGTCATGGTGGATTTAGGTTCCTTTTCTTCTTGCTGTGTCAAACCATGGGTGTGACATTTGTTCCCAAGTTTCCCTCACTGCCTCCAAACGGCTACTTGATCTCAGTAACCACAGCTGGATTTTAGGCAGGAAATAAGAGAAAGAAAAGAGGACTCCAGAGAAAATCCATTACAGCTGCCTGATTCTTCTTAAGCATTTTTGTACAGGTGATCTCTAGGAGAGAGAAAGAGAAAATCGTCTTCCTGATCCATCACAAAGCTTGTCACTAAAACACCTATGACAACTGACGTGTAAGAGAATAGTGAAGAAATCATGTTAGCAAAGGCTTCTGTGACCTGGAACCTTCAGAAATAAGGACCCAAAAGCTCAAGGGTCTTTGTAAATATTCAGGTATTTCGATGGAGAACTATGTGAAAGTATGATTGGCCCTAGGGAGATATGAATAGATGCAAGATGGCTCTTCACAAGTCCTTTTAATTCAGATTCCTTTGATCTCCAGGAATAGATCAAGACCTCTCTGAAATCACAGCATTATGGTCAACTTGAAGTTGAGGTAGATAAGAGAATGATTTTTATTCAGGAGATGACAGTCAGAGAAGATGAGTGAACTTTCTGTCTATGTTTTCTCAAGATGTATTTTCAACATGCCATATTTTACAGTAGGATGTTCTGAACTCTGACACCTTTGATGATAAATTCCTCTATGTTTTATTGGCCAATCTATCATTATAAAAACACATAACTGCAATGGTCTATTTGATGGGAAGATTTTAAAGAAAAAGAGGAATATGAGATAGGCAGTAAACAGTCTCTATCATGTGTAGCTAGTAAGTTCTATAGATAGTTTGAACTAACTATGACTAACTTTTTACTGTAGCACATAGCTTATGACATGAAATATAAATAGATAGAATTTAAATCTGTAATTTTCACCTGTTTCTTTTTGTGTATGTCACAGTATTAACTATTATAGGTGATGCTGAATGTTTACTAGAAGAATGGTAAATGCATAACTGAACAAAGATACAGGATGGATGACTAAAATCGTACCTGGTGTTGATTATTATATGAGGTATATTATTTTATACTATTTATTTTAATTTTATGAATAATTGATATGGAATTTACTTAAGATGATTATGGTAATGTTGACAAAGGATGTAACTGAATTCTCAAACTTGTTTATATCTTACTGATAGCCATGAACATTTAAAAGATGCATGTATAAAAGAAAAAAAGTTTGAAACCTGAAAAGCACTAACTTACTACCTCTTCATTCATTCATATTCATTCTTTTACTTATTCATTTGTTTTAAAAAATTCATACCACTTCTTTGCAGTGAATCTATTTTCCTTGTAATGATTATTCATTTGATAAATTTTTGATAGCTGAAGTCTCAAAATCTCTATTTGAAGTACAAAATGAGATGGATAAGAAAAACAACTGTCTGAATATTTCCAGAACATTTCAGTGCCAGTAGTTGTAAAGTAATTATTAAGATAATTCCCACAATTTTCATTTCAAACAATGGGTTTTTCCGTGATATTCCACCAACCATTCAGCTCCTGATTAGTTATATTCTAAAGACACACACACACACACACACACACACACACACACAAATACACACACACAGAGAACCATGCAGTTATACTTATCAATTTCTTATCATCTAGTGAATTCAGTTAGTCTTAATGAACATACCTACCTAATTTGTTCTTTTTGCTAGTAATGCGTACATAAGTGGTGAGTCTGTTCCCTTTTCTTCAAGGCTTCGCTTTTGTGTGAAAGTCAATCTTCAGTTGGCCATATGGAAGGGAGATGGACAGTTTCCATCATACATCCAACCCTAGACTACTTACGCTTGAGGCAAAGACACCAGAACAAACACAGACATTTCTCACTGGTAAAATCCAACTCAGGAATACCAAAGATCACATGCATGCCTTTGATGTTAATGTTATTACACTGAATCAAATATTGTTGACAAAATATTATTCACCAATTAGTACGTGGAAATGATTTATAATCCATGACCTCAAGTTATAGTGACATCTGGGTAATAATCTACTGCCTTAATTTTGGGGCCAGCTGCATTGTATGATTCAGGCTTCTTTAGTATCTCTATTTGCCATGCTATTAAATAGGCTCTTGTAAAGGTTCAGGTTATTTCAAAACAATAACAAACTAAATGTGGGTGTGCCTGGTTAGAAATGAATCACCCAAAGCAAGGCAAGGGTATTTTTGTTTCTGATAACAAATGTCACATACCTAATTTTCTATTTGGTGGGTAAAATATGATTTTGCTAAGAGAAAATGTGAAAAAAGGCAAAGGAAGAAAAAGTGGAAAGCCTGTGGAAGATCCAGGATAGCATGACGCTTGCTGAAATCACATGAGTTTTAAGAAATATATCATAGGGATGAGATTTACCTCCCCAGTGCGAAGCCATCTCCTCTAAAAATGGTAACAAGAATAGAAAGCTACTTAATGTCTCTATCTCTCTGCTCTTGTTACTGTGGCGTTGCTATATATTCTCATTCTTGGAATCCCAGTCTTGAGATATTTTAATCCTCTTCTTTCTTTGGTTCATTTAACAACAGCTGGCAGTGGATGCTATTTCTGCTACCTAGGCCTATCAACCAGTTTCAATCACTATTGCTAACCCTGATAAGGCAATCACTTAACCAGACACCACATCACCAGTCAGTCAAAATAAAGGATCTTTCCAATTTACAAGAAATCAGTTCTTGAGGGAATTTGTTGGCAAAAATGTCAACACCTCACCTTGTAAATAAACACACACACACACACACACACACACACACACACACACACAATCTGCTTAGCTACCTCTACTGCTCTTGAGTTCAAGGGTGAGTGGCAGCCTTGGAGGACTCAGAAAAGATGATGAGCTCATCAGATGGGAAACGATGTATGAAAGAGTCTAGCCTGACATTAACATCTACCTGGCATCCTTGGAACACCTTTTAGAAAGCTTTTTCCCCAGTGGTCAGAATCCAGACACAATTACATTCCCATTTTCTTCATTGTAGCACTGCAAAAAATGTGATGTGTTTCTTGACATCAATCAGGTCATGTGGACAACCCTGAAGCTCTTTCTTTGGAGGGGTTCATTTGAAGCTAACAATTCAACATTTTAGCTCAATGCAAAGCATATATAATTTTACCAATAAAAACCACCACAATTAAAATCTGAATGCTAGACGCTGCCACAAAACATCCGAGTTATGTTTGAAAAACCTCACACTACCAACCCAGATTTCCTGTGAAATACCCTGCTATCAGAACAAGTACTGAGAAGTCTTTCAAAATATGTATTTCCTGGAAAGACTTGGAAAAAATCATAGTAAGTGAAGTAAGCCAGACCCAAAGAAAATATAGGTTCCATGTTTTCCCTTATAATGTAATAATTAGTAGAAGTCTAGGATAATCTTATCAGATGAGCAGAGAAGCTCACAAGCTATATACATATGAACCACATAAGACGATGCTAAGTGAAATGAACCCCAAGATACGGACACAAGAGGTTTTTCTATATTGCTGTTGTTTTTAGTGTACTATGTGATTTTTCTTTTGTTTTCTTTTGTATGTTCTTCAGTCTATGGTATATCCCTTGTTGTCACTGCATTGGATTTTGGTACCCTGCATCTTGTATATACATTTATCTAATTTGGAGAGGGGAAGGGGAATGACAAAATGCTGAATCAAGGACACAGGATGAACCATTGCAACAATGATACTCACAAGACACTATGTTGGAAATGAACTTTACATTTTCAGAGCAGGAGAAGAAGAGAGATGGGGGGAGGGAAGGGATAGTAGGGGAAAAACAAAGGAGGAGGTCACAACGCTTGACAAGAAATGCACACATTACCTTACTCATGTAACTGTAACCCCTCTGTACAGCATCTTTACAATAATTTTCTAAATAAAAAAAATTTTAAAAAGGAAAAATGTATTTCCAATGAGAAATTATTAATATTTACAAAACAAAAAAACACAAGAGGGAAACTGAAATTGCTTAAGCCTTGACCCCACAAGAAGCAGTTCATTTCAGATCCCTGTTTCCTTTTTCTCTCTCTCTATTGCTTTTGCTCTATGCCACTTTCATCTTTCTTCACAATTTTTTTCTTTTTCATTCAACATTACATTATGAAAATTGTTAAGCAGTTTTTAAATGCATAATAGTATACAGCAGTAGAGCATTCTAGCTTAAAGATGGAGAGCACTCAATTAACCATCACTTATCTTTAGATGATATTGCAGGCTAAATTTCCTAGGAAACCAGCATATAGACACGGATTTTCATTGAAGATGTTAAGTACAGAATGCTCTGTGGATTTGTGCTACTGTGGGGGAAAAAGAAGCATTGGGCAAAGCCACAGAGAAGAGATCTCTGAGGTGGTGATATACAAACATCTCAGAAGATAGAGAGTGAGTGCTACGGAGCTGATTAGAATTTCAGGTTTTGTGACTCTGAGCCAAAGAATGCTGACTAGACAATTCCATCCAGAAAGATACAGTCTCTGAAAAAGCAATGCTGTTTGATTATAGAGAACTAGACAGCGCCCCTTGTGGGACTAGACCTGTTGTAAGAGCCAAATATTTGATGCTTGCCAGTTAGGCCAATCCAACAAGCAGCTGGCAGCACATAGCACATAGCAGATAGGGGAATGGAGATCTTCATGGTACATTATGGCTTCTCATACCATCAGACTTTGGCAATCCCTGAATTGCTTAAACACACCTCTTGGTACATGTTCTGAAAACATCTCTTTCCAGACTACAGTAGTCCTCTTTTCCAGGGAGACTTTGTAATAGGAAGATCAGTAGTATAAATGATAGCTCCTCCTCTGAAGCTAGTTTTCCCAAATTGATATTCATTATTTGTACTTTCTCCCATCTTGGTCTTGCTCACCCTCAGATACCATCTCTACTAGTTTTTCTCAGTAATCCTCCTTCCTTTATTATTTGAGTCTCTGTGACCATGTCCATGTTCTTAGCTATTAGTCCGGTTCTTAGCTATTACACTTGCACATTAACTGTGAAATTTGCGCCATGGTCTACCTGGCACCATCTGAATGCTAAGCATAGCCATAATTCGATTGAGTATACAGCCCTACCTCCTCCACGATTAGGGTCAATTGCCTTCATTCACATCTTACAGTCCCTTAGCACATATTGTTTGAAGTGCCTGGTGGCAGGCAGACCTTAAATTTTCAGGAAACATTTTCTCTGTCTCCTGGGTGGGCTCCGCAAAGGAAGTGTGGAGAAAAGTGAGGATTGCTCAAGGAATGACTTGTAAGCCATCACAATAACACAAGAGGCTGCAGAGGACCTGAGCAGATGTTCCAAATCTGAGAAACACTTTCAGTGTGGCTTCAACAATCAGCCAGAGGATTAGGATATGTACTTTCCCATCAACCAGTCAGGGGATGTGGGCTGCTCTGAGGGTGAGACACTACACTATTGGAAATTCTCTTCAGATTAGAGAAAACTTGCTTGCCCA
>NW_012267276.1:5027317-5076141 GCF_000151885.1 Dipodomys ordii | reverse complement strand
TTCCTTCCTTCCTTCCTTCCTTCCTTCCTTCCTTCCTTCCTTCCTTCCTTCCTTCCTTCTTTCCTTCCTTCTTCCTTCCTCTTCCCTTCCTTTGTTTCTCTCTTTCCTTTCTCTCATTTTCTAGAATCTCTTTATTAATAGAATATTGTTAGCAGAAGGCTTGTTAATAGTATATGCTGCCCTTCATCAGAGGCCCAAATTAGTAAATACCAAGTATGTCACACTTGCTTCTATCTGCAATGGGCCGTGCATTTTGGCCCTCTAAGGAAGAAAAGTTAAGAACAGACCAGATGTCAGTGGCTCATACCTACCACTTTCACTAGTCAGGAGGTAGTGATCTGAGGACTGCAGTTTAAGGCCAGTAGGCAAAGGGTTCACAAACCCTCATCTCAATCAATAGCTTGGATACATACATACATACATACATACATATGTATGTACATCTGGATTGCCTAAGAAATTGCGTTTTCAAAACTTAGTAGTACTGTGTTCATTGTGAGAGCATTTCCTGGCTCATGATTAATGAGCTGGTACCTGCTCCCATCGCTGCGAGTTCTTCAGTTTCTCTGGTATTTCCAGCATTCAGAATTCAGTGCCTTTGCCAAATCTCCCCCATTCTTTTTTTACGGATTGGCTATCAAACCTTGAATTACACGAGTTCTACCATTGAGCCATACCTCCTGTTTGATTTTGATCTTTGCTTGTAGATTTTTTTAATGGTCTACTCTGACTTCTATCTTCTAGAGACTGTTGTTTTGATGTGTGGTTGTTGGCGATGGTAGTAGTGGAACTTGAACCCAGAGCCTGGGCACTGTCCCTGAGCTCCTTTGCTCAAGGCTAATGTTCTACCACCTTTGAGGCACAGTGCCACTTCTGGTAGTTTTTGGTGGTTAATTGGAGATCAGAATCTCACAGGAACTTTTCAGTGCAGGCTGGCTTTGAACTGCAATCCTCAGATCTCATCCTCCTGACTAGCAAGGATTACAGGCGCAAGCCACTGGCCCCTGGTTTGTTGTTTTGATTTTTATAACAGGGTTTTACTATGTAGCCCAGGATAGCCTTGAACTATTTTCTTGCTTCAACCTCCTGTTCTGGTATTTTAGCCATGGTTCTCCACATACCAGTAAGATGTGTGTGTGTGTGTGTGTGTGTGTGTGTGTGTGTGTGTGTGTGGTGTGTGGTGTGTGTGTGTGTGTGTGTGTGTGTTGGTTTTGGGTCTTGGACTCAGAGACTGGGAGTTGTCCCTGGGCTTTGTTTTTGTTCAAGGCTGGTGTTCTATCAGTTAAGCCACAGTTCCACTTACGGCTTTTGGTGGTTAATAATTAGAGTCTCACAGGCTTTACTGCCTGGGCTAACTTTGAACCAAAATCCTCACATCGAAGCCTCCTGATTAGCTAGAATTATAAGTGTAAGCCACCAGTGCCCTTATTAACTTTCAATGTGCAGAGGGGGAAAAATATCTTGGTGGGCTCATTGATTCCACTCAGGTAAGTACCTTCAGGATGTTTCCAAAACACTCAGAAATTAATCTGGCAGAAAATAATTCAAGCTTTATGCTTTCTGAAGCTGCTTTTTGTATGGTGAGAATAATTAATATTATATATGACATTGCATAGCATCTTGCCATCTGTGTTATGATTTATTTGCTAAATTCTAGAAAAATTCTACGTAAGAAAAGGCCTACTGATGCTACTCTTAGCACTTGGGAAACTGAGCCATAATGATCATACCCTGAATTATATAGCCTCAAAAACATCCTAAAAGAAAAGGCACGCATATACATCAGTATGATTTTTATAATTCAAGTCTGGCTTTTACAAGACTATAAGCCTATAAAGAAAAAAGATCATATCTATTTTGCCCTTTCATATAACTTATCACTTGGCATAATACCTGATGCATAAGATATTCTTAAAGTATTTCTTTCATAGGGGCTGGGGACGTAGTTCAGTGGTAGAACATTTGCCTAAGCTTCATGGGACTTTAGACTCAATCCCAGCAAACACAGAAGAAAAAAATATTGATCAGAATAAGCATGTGAAAATTTTGATTGAAATGACCTATTTCAAGTTGTGGAATGGATTCATACTAACCATAAAATAATCTCATTAGATTACTTCCTGAATTTCAGACATGAACAGATTAGAAAACAATAAGCAATTTAATTTTTTTATCTAAATCTGCCTCCATGTGACCTTATGAAACTAGTATTTGTGTGTGTGTGTGTGTGTGCGCGCGCGCGCGCGCGTGCGTGTGCGCACGCACGCTATTCATGGGGCTTGAACTTAAGACCTGGGCACTGGCTCAGATTCTGTGCTCAAGATTAGTTCTCTACCAATTAAGCCACATCTTCAATTCTGGCTTTATTTATTTTTTATGGTTAATTGGAGATAAGAGTCTCACAGACTTTCCTGCCAGATCTGGCTTTGAGCCTTGATCCTCAGATTTCAGCTACTTGAGTAGCTAGGATTACAGGCTGAGCCACCAGCACCTGTCTACATTCCCAATTTTTATAGGAGGGCAGTTATTTTGTAAGAGTAGCAGTTTCAAGACCGGCCCTGGTGGCTCACTCCTGTAATCCTAGCTCCTCAAGCAGCTGAGATCTGAGGATCACAGTTCAAAGCCAGCCCATGCAAGAAAGACCATGAAACTCATCTCCAATTAACCACCTAAAACAATCATAACTGGAGATTTGGCTCAGAGTAGTAGAGCACTAACTTTGAGCAAAAAGTGCTCAGGGACAGTGCGCCCAGGCCCTCAGTTCAAGCTCCACGACCAACAAAAAACAAAAACAAAAATTGGAAATGTATATAGAGATATTTGTAAAAAGAGATTATTTTGCACATTTTTACAATGGAAGAAAGTACAATTTAATAAATGCTGTGTATGTTGTTCTATGCAGGTATTGAACATAGTGTTGGGGAGTTCTATGGTCAGGCTGGAGTTCTATATGTATTTTTTTTCCTTTAGTTTTCTGTGTATCTTTTGTAATAGCTTTTGAAATGGTCTTATGTGTTTTCTTTTCTTAGGGAACATTTATCAAATTCTACCACATTGTAAGTTCTTTTAAGCTGCATATTCAACAGTTTTTAACATACATTTTTATTGTAAAAATACTATACAGAGGGCTTACAGTTACATGAGCAAGGAAATGAGTACATTTCTTATCAAGCATTGTTAGCTTCTCTTTTGTTTTTCCTCTACCATCCCTTCCTGTATTTCTAATGTTTTCTCTTTTGCTTATATCTGACCATCATAAATTTTACTTTCTTTTGAGGTTCATTTCAACAATTTAGTTATAATTTTTGCACCAATTTTTAACTAGTGCATGAATTCAGGGCCTGGGTGCTTCTGAATATTTTTTGTTCGAGGAACTTGAGCCACAGCTCTATTTCTGACTTTTAGTTGGTTAGCTGGAGACAAAGTATCTCACATACTCTCCTGAGAACTGCCTTCAAACCTTCATCCTCAAATCTCAGCCTCTTGAGTAGCTAAGTGACCACTCATTCCAGGCTTGCTATTTTGTTTGGTATCATTTTCATCAATCCATACACCATATCACTAATTATATTCCAATTTCTATGCATTGATTTTACTTTATACTGTAGCTTACACCTTTGTCATATTTATAGATTCTCACAAATTTATATATTTCAGTGCTGAAGTACCTTCTTTGCATATTTCTGCCTATCCCTTGAGCTATTTATATTTTGATAAATTTATTTGAGAAAACTGAAGAAATGATTATTTGAATGTCTTTTCTCTAACTAAATCTTCTTAGGATGTATATCTTACATAGTTTTCTTCATATCTTGATTTTTTTCACCCTAAGTTTTTACAGAAAGAAGGTCAATATGACTAAAAATCAAATACATTACTCACCATGAAATTCCATTTGATTCAACAATATTTTACTTCTCTTTCCTCTCTGCCGCTTTTTTGTTTTCTTTTCTTTACCATAAAATGCCAAATAAAGAATAATTTAGGGAACTTCTGTGGTCACAAATAACAAACTCTCTTGTCCAGTAAAATATATTAGTATCTTAGTCTGCTTCAGTTGTGATGGTTTACCTGTGTTGCAAGTCAGACCCAAAGAAACACAGGCTATATGGTTTTCCTCATTTGTAATAACTAGAATATGTCTAGGATATTTTTAGCAGAGGATCACAGTGGCTCAATACCTATGCGCATATGACCATATAAAATTATGCTTTCAGAAATGAACTCCAGGAAATGGAAATGAGGTGTTTTTTAATATACTATTTGCAGTTATTTTTTTCTTTCTTCGCCCCCCCCTTTGGTTTATTCCTTGTTGACACTGTTTTTTATTTCTGTACCCGTTGTTGTATATAAGAAATGTACTCATTACCGGTCTTACATAACTATAAACCCTCCATACATCACCTTTACAATAAAATTAAAAAAAGAAAAGAAAGTCTTAGCTTATAAATCCTGAAGACTGAGATTTGAGGATGATTCTTTCTCTCTCTGTCTCTCTCTGTCTGTCTGTCTCTGTCTCTGTGTCTGTCTATCTGTCTGTCTCTCTCTCTTTCTCTACAGTTGTGAGGTTTGAACTCAATGCCTGGGCTCTGTCCCTGAGCCCTTTATATTCAAGGCTAGTGCTCTACTACTTGGGCCACAGCTCAACTTCAGTTTTAGAGTGCTTAATTGGAAATAAGTCTCAGGGGGACTTTTCTGCCTAGACTGGCTTCGAACTGAGATCTTAGCCTCCTGAGTAGCTAGGATTACAGGCGTGAGCCACCAGTACCCAACTAGGGATATCATTCCTAAGCTAACCTAGGCAGAAAAGTCAAAGACTCTTAACTCCATTTAACCATCAAATGGCAGCTGAAGGTATGACTTAAGACTTATATGCCATGGTGCTAGCCATGAGCAAAAAAGCACAAAGCCCTGGGGTCAAATCCACCCCCACCCCCCCCCACACACCAATATTCAACTAACAAAAAAGAAATAAAAAAAAAAGAAATAGCCTTGCAACTATTGAAGACTTCCTGTCAAATCATAACTTCTATGGCCGCATGTCCACCACGATGGGTTCAGGCAGGGGACCTCATTGTGTATGAGTGAAAGCAAGGGTTTGAGCAGCTAGGCTATGCCTGTGACATTGCTTTCCGTTCCCTTTGGAATATGCAGTGCAGCAGTGTGAGCTTTGGTTTGTAATTGCAGGTGTGAAGAGCAACATGGTCCTGTGATTTGACATCTGAGCATGCAATTTGCCATTTTATGATTCTACTTGTGTGAGTGTTCAGGTGCAGTAGTAAATGTGCCACCAAGAGGCAGGCACTCCGAGCTGTGCCGTGTTTTCCAGTCTACAAACTCTAGTTTGGAGACTATAGGAAACCCGCACAACTGATGACTGTTATTAAACTTACCTCTGTGGATTACTGAAGATCAAATATCATACATGAATATATTAAAACAATGTATAAGTCTGTTTCAGCATATTTCTATATAATGTGGACAAAACTCAATTCTGATTAAAGCAAAGCAATTTGAGTCTAACTCACATTTTTCAGAACAAAAATGTAGTTTTCTCCAAAATAAAGACAAATCTGAAAAGTAATTCAAGTAGCATTCATCCACCTAAAAACCACGCCAAAGAACATTAACAGACCAGAGTAAGAAGTAACCATTTTCTATGATAATAAACAAAACTACATTGATGAGGATGATGTTTTACATAAACATACATAAAGATACATGTATATAATGTATATATACATATGGACACATACATTGCATCTGTCTTAAATGTATACATTTGTCTTGTTAGTGTTTACTAAATTATACAATATAATTATTTATGAAGTCTTTAAATTAGGACTAAGCAATGTAGAGATGATGTAAACTGTGTAAGCAATACATGGATTAGGTAGGTTTTAGGCAGATACTATGTCATGTTCTATAAGGGACTTGAGCACTTAAGAGTTTGGTACAGGTAGGGAGGATGGAGTATAGAAACCCCTCTGAATCCAAGACACTGAAGGAAAATTCTGTTCACACACATGCACACACATACATACACATAAACACACACACAGAATAAAAACTAGCTTCGCAGTTCAGAGGGGCGGGTGAAAAGTCATTTGTAAGCATACCATTCTTATAGCAAACTTTCTACACTTCTGAAACCTGTTAAGATTTGACAAAGTAGAAACACTATATGGAAGTTTTCTCAATCAATTTTGTATTCTATATTTGCTTTAGGTGTATAGAAAAAATCCAAAGCTCCTAATTTCCATGTATTCTATACCAAGTCTCTTTTATGATTGCCAAGTTAGGAAAGAATGTTCTACATGTTGAAATTAATGAGCCAAATGGCTCTATTACTATTAACTCCTTTATCAAGAAACTCTTCTTTTTATAAATGTTGCTTTGAGTTTCAGGATTTAATCCAATAGAAAGTACAATTATGTTTCCTGTATTTTATGCACCTGTGGCTGGCAAAGCTGAAAAATAATTCCAGGTTTTGGCTGAGCTAAATATTATAATTGCTTTCTATTTTTCATCTTTTTAATATTATTGATTGAAAAATCCTCATTGTATATTTTATAATATACAATGTGATATTTTTATATTTGCATGTACCGTAGAATGAGCAAATCAAGCTAATTAACATATATGCAATAAATTATATGGTAAATTTGTTTTAACTTTTTATTCAGTGATGGATATCTAATTTGATTTTTTATCTTGGAAATTATTAGTAATGTGACAGTAAACATGGATATGCATGAATTTTCTCAGCATGATTTATTTAATTTATGTATATACTTAGAAGTCAAATTGCAGGATCATATGATAATTTTTATTCTAGTTTTCTTAGAAACATCTATGCCCTTTGTCACAGCGGCTACATTAAGTCTTAATTTGCTCCAAACATGAATGAGAACTTCCTTTTCTCCATATTTTCATAAACATGTGTTAGTTTTGGTCTTTCAGTTCATGACCAATCAAACTAGAATGAGATTGTATCCCTCCCATTGTGACTTTCATTGGCATTTCCTTGCTTTTACTTGAGTTTTTAATACATATTTTGATTGTTTGTATACCAGCTTTGGAGCAATGTCTATTCAGATTATGCGGCCATTTTTCATTGTTATTCCTTGTTTATTTGTTGCAGAGCTGCTTGCATTTTTATATCTTTTGGATATTAATCTATTTTCACTTGTCTGCTGTTTGCAGTATTTCCTATTATTCTGTAGGTTATATCTTGATGGTGATTTTTCTTTCACTTTGCAGAATCTTCTTAGTGTTCTTTTGAAGGGGTTATAGCTAAAAATACTTTTTCCCAGGTCAATGTTCTAAAATAGTTCCCCTAAATTTTCTTTTAGTTTCAAAACCTCAGATTTTATATTTGACCCATTTTCAGTCAATTTTGTTATTATAACACATAAAGAAGGGGTTTAAATTTACTGCAGATGGATATATAGTTTTCCTAGTACCTTCAAGTGGCCTGTATTTATTTATTTATTCTTTTGGTCATCTCTTTGTCTACTTTAGGTATCAGTAATACTGGCCAAATAAAATGAATTGGGAAAAATTCCTTCAACTTTGAATATTTGAAAGTTTGATAAAAATTTATATTCATTTTATAATAAATATTTGGTAGATTTCTGAAGTGAAACTTTACAGTCCTGGACATTTTGATGAGGGGGGCATTTTTCAAATTACTGAGTTAATGCTATTACTCTTTATTGATATGTTCAGATTATCTTATTTCTCATGATTTTGTTGTTGGTAGGCTGTACATCTTTAGGTATTTATTAATTTTTTAGATCAAGTTTGTTGGCATATAATTAATTATTCAAAGTACTTTTTAATAATCTTTAATGTATCTGGTCCATATGTATCTCATCTATTTTTTTTAACTTCCTTGCGTCTTCTCTCTTTTTTCCCAAGTCTAGCTAAGCATTTGCCAGTTTTCTATATCTTAAAAATTGGGGTTCATTTTTTCCTCTACTTCAGCCCTGATCTTTGTTATTTCCTTCCTGTTGTTATTGTGGTGTTCAGTGGTAGAACAATTGCAATCCTAGCCCAAAAAAGATTTTGGGTTTTATTCCCAGCACCAAAGCCAAACCAATCAATCAAACAAACAAAAACTATTTTTTTCAGTACTGGTGGCTATATATTTTAGGAGTGGTTTAACTATATCTTATAAGCTTTGTTTGGGGGTTTCCATTTTCATTTTTATTATTATTGTTGATATAATCATTATTATTTATTTCTTTAAAATTTTATTCTGGGCTATACTGATTATTTATTAGCAAATTGCTCCTGACAAGAATTCTCTTGTTATTGATTTCTAGTTCCATGCCATGATGTTCCGAAAACAGTACTTGATATGGTTTTAACACTCTTAAAGTTGTTTTGCAGCCAACATTTAATGTATGCTGGAGAATTCTTTGTGGGTACAGTTGAGAAGAATAAGTGTTCTGCTGCTACTGTCTGATGGAATATTCTGTGTGTGTCCCTTATATCTATTTTCTCCAAGCTGTAATTCATATCTGATGTTTCCCTATTGATTTTATGTCCAGATTATTGAAAGTAAGAGACTGATATCCTCAATCATTATATTATTGCACTTCATCTCTTTCCTAAGTTCATTTAATAATTTATTCATGTCTTTAGATGCTCCAGTTGCTCAGTATATAAATTTAAAATTTTTATATCCTCTTGGTGAATTTAATCCCTTATCATTAGATAATAATCTTCTTGGTATTATTTTTTGTAATTGACTTTAAGACATTTTTTTTTCTGTTAGAAGAACTGCTACTCCTGCTTCTTTTACTTCATTTGTGTGGAATTTTTTTTGTCTTATTACTTTCAGCTTAAGTGAATCCTTACAAGCAAAGTGAATCTCAAGTTGACAGCCTATGGCTGGATCTTGTTTTTTTATTCATTCAGCCAATCTGTAGATTTTTACTGGAATACTTAATCTATTGTATTCAAGGGAATGGTTGAACAAGGACTTATTACTGTCATCTTATAACCTGTTTTCTGATTGTTTGAGATCATTTATCCCTGTATATCTTTATCCTTTCTTGCTGTATATGTTGGTGGTTTGATTGCATAGAATTTTTTGAATACTTTATTTTTATTTGTTCTATAAAACACTAAAGCATACACATACACATATGTGTTTTGCACTTACTATTAGGTTTACATAATACTACATTTTTGCTCCCTTTTGTGTAACTTTTATAATGATTTTGATGAGAAAATATATTCCTTGAAATCGATACCTTATTTTTAGTTATTTTTCTCTTTATGAGAAAAAGAAAGGAAATTTATTTATATGTCATATAGTATTACAGATTTTTGAATGCAATACCAATAAGATTTTAACATTCATGTTTGTTACTTTTTAATCTTTTATGTCAGCCAAAGTCACCTTTTTGGAAATTTCTGTAAAACATTGTAGTGTCCATGAATTTCCCTTTTCTTTATTCATCTGAAAAGTTTATATTTCTCCTTTGTTTATGAAGAACAATGTGCCATAAAAAGTAGTCTTGATTAGAAGTTTAAAATTTTTTTTTCAGTAATTTGAGTAATTCATCCCACTCTTCCTTGGCCTGTTAACTTTCTGTTGAAAAAATCTGCTCAAAATAATTTTGGAGTTGGATTTTGTTCAAATATACATATTTTTATATCTTGCTGTTTCGTTTTTTTCACTATCTTTGACATGCGGTTTGAAGTGTTTTGATGAGTGGCCATTAGGGTTGAATTTGGTGATCTCCAAGCTTACTTTGCTCATATGCTGCCATAGTTCCAGAACTAGAAAATTTTTAGCCATTATTTAAGTATACTTTAAGGTCATTCTTTTCTCTCCTTCATCCTAAACCCCTAACTAACACTGGTTAGTTCGCTAAATGCTGTCTTAGTTTTCAATGTTCAACTTATTTTATTATAATCCATTGTTTCTTGGATTTCCTTGAATTTCTGAAGAAGATTTATTATGAATTCCTCATCCATTGTTTCAGACATCCCTATTGCTTTTGTGCCTATAATTTGTGCAGTATTATTACTTTGGTTGGGAGTGTCAGGATTCTCTGATTTCTCATCATGCGTGTGTCCTCCCATTGATGTCTGCACATGTGAGAATGGTAACCTCTTCCAAACTTTGAGTGTGTTTCTGGGAAATCACAAGCTATTATTATTTGCTATCCTTGGGGATTTTGGATGAGCCAAAGAAATGCTTGACAGATCCTGATGTCAGGTTTTGTGGTAGAACCAGGTTACTTCTGATCCTCTCAGCTTAAGTGATGTTAGCTGTGCTACCTCATCTGATGAGACCACTGAATGGACTCGGATGTCTGCAATTGTCTAATTGAGCTATGTTGCTGGCAGAGCCTGAGGCTGTGTTTGATGGTTATTCATGGACTTGGGCTGTTTTCTCAGTCTTCATATGTTTAGACAATCTGTGGATAGTTGGTACCTGGGATTCTTTGGTGTTTAGTAGAATTGGCAACACCTGTTCTACCATCTTTCATTTTTCTGGTTTTGATGTCAAGTGTTTAAAGAAATGTTAGTCAATTTGGGCGACAATGTCCCTGAATTTAGATTTCTCTACTTAATCTCACTTGAGTTGACTGGATTATGGGTTTTTATAAGGAAACATTTAGGGATAAATTTAATCTATTGTCTGGGTAGATATCATCTATATCATGAGCTTGATTGATCTCTACAGAAGCTAGCATTCATTACCTGGCTGAGGAAGTGTTTGTTGGGTTCTTCTACCCTGAAGTTATTCTCTTTCCTCTCTACTTTCGCTCATATTTTTAAAATAGAATCACAATGTGCAGTCTATACTTTGTAAGAAAAGCATTGGAAAATTATTTGCAACTTATTCTACTAGGAAGATTAATCTATTTCTTTTTATTTATTTCATTCATTTTTATATCAATATAAATATCTAAAAATGTAATTTATACTTTGGGTTCTAGTAAAAAAAATATTTATTTCTTGAACAAATTTTTGTAACATTCATCCTTGGTAGTTCTTTCAGATGATTCATAAGTACCTTTGACATATTCCATTATCAAACACATTGTTTTATTCATTGGAAAGTATCTTCAGTATTTCCTTGCACTATTAAATGTTCCGGGCTCATCTTGTTTATTTGTGGGCCTTCAAGGAATCAGCCATGTCTCCAAAGATTCATACATGTATTTGTAAAATGGTGTTCGAAATTAAACTATGTGCTATGTTCTTTTAATGAAATTTCATTGCTTTAGACTCTCCCGATATGATAACATCATTAATATAATAACATAATATATTATATAGTTATAATATAAATTATTGTAATTTATGTAGAAATTATATATGAGTTTATAAAATATATCCCTTGTCATCTTAATTAAATTAAGTGAAATGGGAGTTTGTAATGATAGCTGCAATACTAGTCCATTACATTATAGATCTCTTGCCTACCCATACCCGATACTTAGCTCTCATCTCAAACTTCACGAGAAATGCTTCTTCATATCCTTCATAGATTTCATTAATTTTTCAATTCCAGTACTCTTAACAGCAGTTTCAAAATTCTTAGCTTGTACTTCTGTGCAATGCAACATATCAACTAGCATGCCTATCACTTTTAATTTTACACACTCCACTCATCTCCAAAGTTACTTAGGTCAGCACCTTTCCCTTCAACCACTTGCAAAGAAGTTATTTCATACCGTTTTAGAACAGCCATATTCTCTTTGTCACATTCTGCATCAGAATATCTTAGATTGCTGCTAAAGTTTGAATTTAGTTTATATCACTTCATGCTGAACTTTAGTTTCAACTGTGAGAGACGAACGTGTAAAATTTTAACCTGACTATGATGTTTAGAGGTAGAACGGTGAGAGGGGACTTTAGATAATGTTTGGAAAAGATAGCCTTTTTAATGGACTCAGTGGCTTTATTGGAAAATGGAGCAAAGACAGGTCACACAGGCATGCAGGTACACTCCCTGTCTCTTGTCCTGTGGTGCCTTGTGACCCACAGAGTCTCTTCCAGCCAGAAAACCATCGCTAGATATGACTCTTTAACTTTCACCTTCAGAACAATGAAGCAAAGCACATCTGTTTTTGTTTGTTTGTTTTTTAAACAGAATTTGTGGTGTTGTATCACCAGCAACAGAAAACAAAGAAAGTACCTTGGCATTTAAAAAATTGTATATACTTAACTCTTTGTAATATATTGTTTGAAGTTTGAAGTTTAGATTTGACAAATACACTATGGTATCATATAGAGTAATATCACTCCTCCAAAAATTTCCTTGGGCTCTACCTGCTCAAGAAATGGAGTTGTATTCTGACTAACAGAAATAGGCATTTTTCAAGACCTAGGCCAACATGAGCTCAAATACCTCTGCTGTGAAGCATTTGAACACAACTAGGGATTTAACCTCTGAAAATCAGAGCTCTGAATTCTGCCTGTTCATTGGACTCATCCTGTGATATTTTTTACATCCTAGTAGTTAGGTCAAACTGCAGAAAGTTAAGTTGGATCACCAGGAAGGGCATACATGCATATGTGTTCATGTTCCAAGGTGATTTGAATGCACAGCCAAATGTGAGAAATGTAGAATCAAACCCACAGGCCTAAAACATTACCTTGCCAGTGTGAAGCAATGTTATTTATAAAGCCCCTTCTACTCTGCCTAGATTTCTGTTTTCATACCCAGCAATCAAACCAATTGTACAACTAACAGGGGAACTATAAACTTACAAACTGTCTGGCTCTCCTCGAGGATCCTTTACTTTTTACTTTTCCCTACTGCTATTTTCTGGAGCTGGATTTATTTTTTTCCCTTGCTTATTTTTAAAACACTGTTAGCAGAACAACTTTTAAATAGCCTATTACACATGTTTGAGTAACTGTATACTGGTATGGAGGATAGTTCTCTCTACCTTGCTTTATCCAGAGAGGGACATCGGCTTAAAATCATATTTATCAAAATGAATGCCAGGAAATGGAAACAAGGTTTTTTGTTATTATTTTACAACTTTGTCACTGTTTGTGTTTCTTTTGTCCTATATATAAGATTACTTGTTTGGAGGAGTGTGATGGGGAGCATGCAAATGGTGGGACCATGGGTAAACAAATGCAGCAGTAACCCTCACTAGTCACTATATTGGAAAAGAACTATATACCTTGTTGTAGGGGGGGTTGGGAGGGAAGATACTGGAGAGTTCCAGGAAGGGGTAACACTCTTCAAAAAGAAATGGACTCATTATCTGACTTATGTAACTTTAAACCATCTGTACATCACCTTTACAATAACAAAAAGTTAAAATAAATAAAAATTTAAAACTTAAATAAATAGAAAAGGCTTTTAAACATCTGTGCAATCACACCAAATATGCCTTCTTAATCAAAACATCTATCCCTTTCTTTTTTTTTTCTTTTGCTGTCATAGGACTTGAACTCAGGGCCCGGGCATTGTCTCTGAGCTTTTTTGGCTCAAGGCTAGTGCTCTAGCACTAGCCACCTCAGGCTTTTTCTGTTTATGTTGTACTAAAGAAGTGAACCCCCAACTTCATGCATGCTAGACAAGCACTCTGCCACTGAGACACATTCCCAGCCCTAATCTATCACTTTCTAGTTAATGATCTAATAATAAAAGAAAATTCACCTGCCCAAAGACAGAATCAGTAGCAATGTGGGCCTTAAAACATCTTCCTGATGACATACAAAATTGAGCATGGAGGATGACAGATTTTCACAGGTTTCTGTTGTTCCTTCCTGGTGTGATCCTCAGAAGCCACTTAGCAAAGCATTACACCCAGAAATGCATCACAAAGGAAGCAAGCAAGAACATGGCCAAACACGCTGAGCATATGTCTCCTCATTATTGGCTTCAATGCAGAAACCCACCCACAGATCTTTACATTTAGTTCACTTCTACCACTTCAGGAGCAAATTTGTATTCTTCTTGTAAGAAAGAGAACTGTGAAACCACTTTTTTTTTCTTTTATGTGCAGAATGACCTAATGGCTTCAGCAGAATCAATGGCTGGCTCCTGCTTCTTTTTTATATTTTTTATTTTTATTTTATTTTATTTTTTATTGTGAAAATACTGTACAGAGGAGTTACAATTACATGGGCAAGATAATGAGTGCATTTCTTATCAAGCATTGTAGCCTCCTCCTTTGTTTCCCCTTCCCATCCCTTCCAATCCCCCCCCCCCCCGGCCCCCCACCCACCCAATGCTTCTTTTTAAATCTACCCAATAGGCATTGGGACTTGACTTGATGGACTTCATATTGCTTTTTTTTAAAAAAATATTTTTTATTGTGAAAATAACATACAGAGGGGTTACAATTACATGAACAAGGTAATGAGTACATTTCTTATCAAGCATTGTTGCCTCCTCCTTTGTTTCCCCTTACCATCCCTGCCCTCCCATCTCCCCCCCCACCCCACCTCCAGCCGGAGACCCCCTCCTTTCTCCTCCCTCCCTGCCAGGCCAAAGTTGTAAAGTTCGTTTTTTGACATAACATCTTGAACATCTTATTGTTGCAATGGGTCCACCTGTATCCCTATTTAAACAATTTGTTTTTTCCCTTCCCCTCCCCAAATTACACCAACATCAAATAGAGTAAAAACAGGCATCTTCCTCCGAATCCCTGGAATTGTATTTTAAAGCTTACAGAGATTTTTGAACTTTCTCATTTCACTCTACACATACTGCCTCTCAAACACATGAGAAATTTGAGCTAGATTTCAGAAATTTCTGGAAGAGGACTCAACGTTACTTTTTGAAGCCTGAAAATATTAGTTCTAATGTGGAACTCATTTTTGTTTTTATTTTGTTTTACTACCTTTTTACCAAAAATAAAAAAAGAATCTGCATTACAGAAAAACTGCCAGTTACAAAAGCTGGTAGATATCTGCTTCCCATAGTGTTTATGGGAAGGTCACTCATCATGGTATAGTTTTAATTGTAGCTGCACAGAAAAATGCTACCAACGGTAAGCAACATGCCTTAGTAATTTAATTCAATAAAAATAATGCAGATGAGGCGGTTATTGTCAAATTATTTTTCCCTTTCTTATTTCCATCCAAGTACATTAATTCTAGAAAGCATTCTAGAAGACTACTATTCACTTTCGAACACAGACCTTGCATGGTCAAGGGTTTTAAATTTTCCTTGGAATGTGTCTGGAAAGGTGCTTTTGCGGGAGGGGGTCGGCTATTCAATTTTTAAAAAGATCTAATATTAATGTATAAGCAGATCTAATTTCACCTAGTTTTAAAATACTAAATGTAATATAAAAATCAAATGTTTATAGTCACTTGTCCCTCTCTAAAGAAAAACAATCTCTTTGTGTAGCCAACTCAGACAAAACACAGACATTATGAGAGGTGACAGGGAACCCAATTCAAAAAGGGCATAGCAAAAAGTGTCACTTTGTGTTGTTTCTGAAACTGACCAGATTTGAAAAGATTTTTTTTTTTTAAATTGCAAGTTAAGGGCAGAGTGCTGATTGCACAGGGCATATTCCAAAGTGATCGAAACACTTATGTAGGTCCATTTACGGAAAATCCTAAGGTAATTGCTGGATAACATTTCTAGTTTTACTTTTTTTTTATTGTGAACATACTGTACAGAGGGGTTACAATTACATGGGCAAGATAATGAGTACATTTCCTATCAAGCATTGTAGCCTCCTCCTTTGTTTACCCTTCACAGCCCTTCCCAGCCTCCCCAGCTTACTTTTTCTTTTGTTTAGTTTTTCCACATTTAAAAAGTGTTTCATGTCTCAACATGTTTACAAGCTCTGGAGAAGATCGATTTAAGACAGTCAGTAAATTATTCTGAACAAGTAAATAAGTATGGAGACCAAATAAGACTATATAAGATGATGCTAATTGAAATGAACCCCAAGATATGGACACAAGAGGTCTTTCTTTGTTGTTTTTAATGTACCCTGAGATTTTTTTGTTTTTGTTTTTTGTATGTTCTTCCCCCTATAGTATATCCCCTATTGTCACTGTACTTGATTTTGGCACTCTGCAAATATACATTTACCTAATTTGGGGAGGGGAAGGGGAATAACAAAATGCCAAAACAAGGACCTAGGATGACCCATTGCAACAATGACACTCACAAGACAGAATATTGGAAATGAACTTTACAACTTCGGGGTGGGGGGAAGGAGTAAGGGAGGTGGGGGAGGGAAGGGATCATAGGAGAACAACAAGGGAAGGGATAACAATGCTTGACAAGAAATGTACTTAGTGTCTTACTCATGTTACTGTAAAACCTCTGTACATATCTTTACAACAAAATAAAATTTAAAAAATATGAAAAAAGCCAAAAAATGAAATGTGGCTGTTGATAAATATAAAATCAAATCAAATTCCCCATCAACCATCAGATAGAGGTGAATGATGTTGAGGTAACTTTTTCAAAATATAAGTAAGAGGTTGAGAAGCCATTAACACCAAACATGCCCACACGGTCAAAAGAGCAAAGATTTCATGACCTTGGGAAAGACCCCAGAACACCTCCTAGTCTGCTGTTTTCAACCTTTTCACCATGGAAAAAAATGATTTATCAAATTATGCTTAACAATGACTAAGCATTTGTTGTGGTAGTTAATTTTATGTACTACCTTGGCTAGGCCATGATACTGGTTAAGCTCACAGATCCAGATTAAACTTTAATCTGAAAAACTCTGATACATTTATTTATCTAATTATTTTTGTTCATCAGCATGAGAAAACAAAGTCATATTCATCATAGGCATTATTACATATGTATGTCCTGAAAGAATGCATTTTCAGTAACTCCTATATTAGTTTGAAGAGAAAAATTAATGCTTAATCAGAAATGTAGGGTCAAACTGAGAATTCATTTGGGCTGTGGGGGTTCAAGCCTGTAATCTTAGCTACTCAGGAGGCTAAGATTTGAGGATCACAGTTTGAAGCCAGCCTGAGTAACAAAGTCAGTGAGACTCTTATCTCCAATGAACCACCAGAAAACCAGAAATGGAGCAACTGTGGCTAGCCTTGAGCAAAAGGATCTCAGGAACAGCACAAAGGTCCAGATTTCAAGACCAATGACTATATACATATATATGTATATATACACACACAAATATACATATATATATGATAGTAACATAAATATATATATCATATATATGACAGATTTGTTACAGTGTTTATAATATCTGACTTCCCAAAAGGTGGGGGCCAGTTTTCAATTATGGCTTGCAAACCATATTAGTATGCATGTACTCAGTATTGCTTGAGATCATTTTTGATGGTGTTTATTTTTTGTAAAGTAAGTCCTTGAAAATACACTTGAGCCAGATTGCCTTTGTGACAAGAAGAGAGAAATTGCATCACTGCCACCTGCCAAATCTCCTAGTATGGTAGATTGGTTTTATTTTCTTCAATGGTTCTTTCTGTTTTACCTGGAGATGGCTAACCAGGGAATATGTTCCTGGGGAATAATGTATAAGAATGTGCCAGAATTTGAACCTGTGGCTGAAACAATCAGCTGGCAGCTCCAGAAAATGGGATTTGTCCTCAAAATCAAAAATGAAGAAGTTAATTGTACCAAAATTCTTGCCTTTTTTCCTGTTTAGAAACAACTTTAATGCAGTGAATGCTTCTGCTATGTGGCTGCCAGGATGGGAGTAAAACAATGGTTTAATCATGCAGGAAAAGATGGCCAGGACATTTATTTGTGCTCAATGAGCTGAAATAATTTTACCCTTCTTTCCATATCTTCTAGAAAGAGAGACTTTTTTTTAGGATCATTCAGAAATGGAATGCCTTTAACACTCACCCTTTATTTTAAGGACCGAGGAGGAATGTGTTTGAGTCATCTTAATTTCACAGACATTTTCCTAAAAGGGGAGGGATGTGTCTCTGTGCTCTACATGCCCTTGGCCTTAAATGTACCGGTGGATGGGGGAATCTGACAGCTTTTGTTCTAAACTTAGCCCTCCTTCTCTATTTCAGACTCAATAGGGGGAAGACTGTACTTTGTAATTAATACCCAGGAAATTAGCAATCAGCAACAGAAGAAAGATCAAATGGACATGTGGACCAGTCTCCCCTGCTTCTGACACGCAAAGCAGGGAGAGGCAAACAGAGGCTTTCAAGAAGAGCAGAGGTAAGAACAGCATCCACAGCTGTACCCCCTTCCAGTTTGTATTGGTTCCTTAAAAAAAATTCCATCAACTGTCCAAGAAAGAAAAAGAGCAAGTCTATTTTTATTCTGTGGCGCCTCTGGTTATTAACTTTGAAATGATTTTTTTTCTGTTTCTCTTTTCTTCCTTCTCTCCTACCCACTTCCCTCCCCCCCCCGTTTCTCCCCCCCTTTCTCTTTCCCCATCTCCCTTTTCTCAGTTTTGGTCGTGATCTTAGTCTTGAACTCGTTCTGAGTATGGGTCTAGATTCTCTCTCTGTCTTTGCCTTTGTTCCTCTGTCTCATGGTCTCTACCTTTGTCTTGGTCTCCGTCTCTCTCATTTTATATGACAAGCAATGTCCACTTCATTTAGAAGTCTGCTTCAGTTGGCAACAGGACTCAAGAAATCCCTTCACCTATTGCTTAGAAATAAATGAAATAAATATATCAGAGTTTTTGATTTTGGTCTAGTTGTGACAAACACTTCAGAGAGGTCACAAACAGGGGTCAACAGGATCCTGTCCCTCAGAGACCACTGATGGCAAAGAATTAACTTTAAGACAAATGTGTACTAGTTAGGGAGGACCATAAATTATGGAATAACATCAATATCTATAAAAATGAGTGTAGCATTACAAGTTCCATATCAGTTGTTTCTACACAGTGCTGATAATAAAAGATTTCCTTGACATAAAGGTGCATTCTTGGATTCTTTATGTATTTGTGTACATGTACTCAGAGAGGTAAAAATAGAATACCATGTATGATAAAAATCTAAGACAAATTAGTCAAAATGTATCACTTGCTCTATTTCAGCTACTTCTTGAGGTGATGAAGCATTACATCTCTGACATAATGTTACTGTTTATTCAGTGAGATTTCAGCACAAATCTGTCTGCCTTGAGTAGAGTCAGACAATCAGCAATGTTTGGGGGCAGAAGCAGTCTATGACCTCTGCAGCATATTTTATTTCTCTTTTGTTATATAGCTTTTTCTTTTCGTTTCTTTTTCTGCAATGATGGTGCTTTTGTCTTGTTTCTCAGGCCAAGCTATTTGGGTGCTAAATGGAACTTCCTCCTCTGAACTCGAGATTCTGCTTTCAAATAGTCTCTTTTTATTCCCATGACCTACTTTGTCATACATGAGCTCTGCTACTTTTATTCACACTTTCAGGTCTTTGGGTTTCCAGTGTTTTCACTTGAGTTCACGGCTCTCTTATTGCATTTAATATCTTTATTGCATAAATAATAAATTATAAACTTTTTCTAATGATTCTCAGCAACACATTCCAATAGAAAGACTGAAGAGTGCACATCTCAATGTTCTTGGAAAGTGACTTAATTTTGCTGATCCTAATGTTCTTTTTCTCTCAAATGAGAATATTGGATTAGAATAAGTGAACATGAAACTTTGGGATACACAATTAATTTCTTAGAAATGTGCATTCCCAGACTTTGGACTCAAAACTCTAAACTGTAGGATTCTGAAAAGGTATCTAAGAATTGTTATTTTACCATATGCATTGGTATAGAGTTAATGTTTGTTCCCCCAAGGCACATGGTGATATTTGGCTGCCATTTTGGCAGTGTGAACAGGTGAGTTCTTTAGGATGATGAGATATCCATGAGATATCTACCTTCATGCTGGGATTACTGCACAGGAAAAGGTGAATTCTGTTCCCTCAACCAAGTAAGGATTCTGCAAGGAGGTCCTCATCAGCTGCTGGTATCCTGGTTTTAGTTCATGTCTATACTACCCAGGTATTTGGAGCTGGTAGCTCATACCTATAATTTTAGCTACTCATGAGGCTAATATCTGACGATTGAGATCTGAAGCCAGCCCAGGCATAAATGTCCAAGAGATCAATTAACAAGCAAAAAACTAGGAATGGAGCTATGGCCAAGCAAATGCACAAGACTCTGAATTCAATTCCCAGTAATGACACAAAATAAAATACATACATACAATACATACATACATACATACTTGCATGTATACTCACATCCATTTCCAAGCTCAGATATTTTCTATTGCAGCACCAATACACCAACACACATGTCTGGTAATTTTTCTTGCACATACTTTGAAAATCAATATTGTAGATGTTTGGCATGGTTGATTATGTTTTTGAAGACAGTACTACATTATATACCATTTTCTTCTTATTCAAACCACAGGTGTATGCATTGTATTCATTGACTTTTTTAACATGGCACCTCTTTTGGACAACTACTTAAAGATAAGTTTTGAAAAGTTTAAAAAATAAATCAAAAATAAAAAGTAACAGTTTTTGTAACTTCCCCTTGGCTCTGGGTAAGGTATATCTATGCTGTAACTCCAAAAGTTAAGCCACACAACGTAATTTCTTCCTGGCTCTTTGAGGATGGTTTCTTTTTTGATCCTGCCTCTCTATTTATGGGGGAACCAGGACTTTCTGTACAAAGAGGCTCCCTGAAGGGCTATATGGAGGTGTTTAAAACAACAACATCAACAAGCTAAATGCTCAGCTACACCATCTAACCATTTTGCCAGCCAGAGATGCAAGTGAGCCAAATGCAAATACTCCCTTCAATCCCAGTGAAAAGCTCCCAGGTGGTACCATTGTGACAGAAGAACCTTTCCTGTCAAACCTTGCCTGAAGCTTAAGGTAGTCACTGTTGTTTAGGAGTCACGTTGTTTTGGGGTGGTGTGTTACACAGTAATGGATAATTCCAAGGTTTTCTACAATTGATTTTTCCCCCTAAAATTAGCCAAGGTTAATGGCCAGTGAGTGAGCTTTTCAGTCAGACAGAACTGAACTTACACAGTTACTCTTCAAATAGTCACAAGGTGACTTAGGTCAAGTCATTAAAACTCTCCAAGTGCTGAGAATTTATTTATAAAATGGCAGCAATAACAATAATAATGATAATATCTACCATCCCAGGCTGTATTGAGAATTGCATGAGATATTGAGTGGAAAATATATTTTTATGCCATATCATGTTTTCTAAACCTGAGCATTTTATTGGTGCACAGGAGCCTGATACATAGTGTGCAGGGTTTGTATATGGATGAATTCTTTTCAGGGACTCTTTTTGCATTAAGTGCTAAGCATATGGGGCTTAAATAGCCCTCATCATTGTTCCAGTAAGGAGACTTTATTTGTTGGTAGCTAATAAGAAAAAGAACCAGATTAAATTTTGCTTATACAACCTGGAGCATATCCTTTTTATGTGGATCCTAGTTTGCATATTTAATGGAGGCATAAACTGGAAAAATAATATTTGCCGATGAAATGATAGAGCATAAGCAAAAATGTGCATGCTGGAGCAAACACAAATAGTAAAAGAATTAATAAAGAGATACAATATGAAATTAAAAAACCAGAACCAAGCTGAGCAACTGGTTAATGCATTTTTCTATACTTTTCCTATTACTTGTATGTTTCTTTATTCTCTGTCTTGTCCATTCGTAATTTATTCTGTGTACAGTATGAAGTGAAAAGGGCAGACTTATGTCTGCTCAAGGCAGATGCATGATTCTGTATGTTTTTAAATTGTTTAGAATTTAGTTTTGCTTACCTTTCAAGAGCTTTATTAAAATGTAAATGACATTAAAATTGCACTTATTTAATGTACAATTTGAAATGTTTGGATTATTTACTAAATTAGTCTGCTATTTCTAGAATTATATGCAAGTGGAGTCATGAGTGCATTTTTTCTCATGTTTGCTTTACATATATTATAAACTCTATACTCCTTTGTTATGTGTCAAAAATAACACATGGTAGAAATGTAAGAATCTCAAAATCACTATGATACAGTGGCTATGTAATATTTGATTGTGCCAAAAGGCATCCAATAATATTAAAAGCTTTGCATGAAAAGCATTTGGGAAGCAGAAGAATGTTTGTCTTTAAATTTCATGACATATACCCCAAAGGCTTCTCGTTACTTGTTAAGTCAGAAAGTTTCTTTTATGAAGAAGAGAAGTAATAAATATGATCTAAACTCAGTAAGTTAACATCACCATTTATGGAAAAACTGGTATTATGTGTCTTTACAGTGATGTAGGAAAAAGCAAATGGCATCATCCATGTGGTATTCCTGCTACACAATGACTGAACATAGTCATAATTGAATAAACATATAATCCTGTTTCTTCTGATCGTTTATAAAATAATTAGCAGACTAGACTCTAACCAAAAGAAAAAGGGAAGAAGGGAAGAAGCAAGGAAGTAGGGAGGGAAAAGGGGTAAATGGGTAATGATACAGTAAATGTGTTGAATTTTCAATTGTGGAATCTAAATGTTATACAAGTATTTAATATATGGCTAGTTTTTCAACTTCTCTGTAGGTTTGAGCATTATTTTCAAAATCAAGTGTTTTTCTGGGTGCCAGTAACTCAAGCCCCTTAATCCTAGCTACCAGGATACTGAGATCTGAAAATCAACTTACTTTATTTTTTTTTTGCCGGTAATAGGGCCTGAACTATGGGCCTGGGCACTGTCTCTCAGCTCTTCAGCTCAAGGCAAACATTCTACCACTTGAGCCACAGCGCTGCTTCAGACTTTTTCTGCTGATGTGGTGCTGAGGAATCGAACCCAGGGTCTCAAGTATGCAAGGTAAACATTCTACCACTGAGCCACCTTCCCAACCTCTGAATATCAACTTTCAAGGTCAGTTCAAGCAGGCCAAGAGACTCTTTATCTCCAAATAACAAGCAAAAACCAGAAGTGGAGCTGTACGTCAAGTGGTAGAGCACTAGATTTGAGCAAAAAATTTCAGGGACAAAACCCAGTCCCTGAGTTAAAGCCCCAGGAATGGCACACACACACACACACACACACACACACACACACACACACACACACACACACACACTAAGCATTTGATGGGGAGAGTTTCTGTTTACATCCTTCAAAGAATGTTCTTACCTTTTGATTTTACCCTTCATATATCTTGTAGTAGATAAACTGTAGAAAGCCTTTATTTATGAGTATAATATTATACTGAGGCAGGATTTGCATGAAGATACATGGTGTGACAATTAGAAATTTCATATATGTTGCTTAAGATATTGGTACATAGGAGTCATGTTGGAATATACAGATTGTAATTAATGTCATCCAATGAGGCTCAGTATGTAATCATTTTAAGGGTCAGTTTTTCCATCTGGGCTAATGTTTACTTCACAAAACTGTAATCATTATTATTTAGGAGACTTAGACAAAGCACCTCCTGAAGTGATGATCAGAGTAGGTGTTTAGTTGATGGTAATTTCCATCCCCTAAACCCTTTAAGCTTATGTGCATTTCCTAAACATTGCAATATTCCTGACTGCAAATTACACCATGACAAACTTTTGACCCAGTTCCCTCTTACTATGGTCACCTCTATGGTCTGTGGAGACCAACATTAATAGATAGATTGTTTTTTGTTCTTTTGGATTTTTTTTCTAAAATTTATCTCTGTATTTTCCAGAGTATCTGGATCCATGTTGTTCAGTTTGCAAAAACTTTGATATTTTAGATGCAAACTATTTTTTTATTGTTAAGGTGATGTATAGAGGGGTTACCGTTACATAAGTAAGGTAATAAGTACATTTCTTGTCTAACGTGTTACCCCTTCCCTCAATTTTCTCCTACTTTCCCTAGTACAGATCATTTCCAATATATTGTCTTATGAAAATCACTGTTGCATTGGTTTTCCCTTGACCCTTGCCTCACCATTTTGTTGTTCCCCTTCCCTTCCCTAATTCAAATAAACATATACAATACCAGAGTACCAAAATCAAATACAGTGACAACAGGGGATAAACCATAGGGGGAAGAACATACAAAAGAAAAAAATCACGTAGTACATTTAAAAACAGCAACAACAAAGAAAAACCTCTTGTGTGCATGTCTTAGAGTTCATTTTGCTTAACATCATCTTATATGGTCATATGTACATACCTATTGAGCTATTCTGCTCATCTGCTATTATTATCCTAGACATATACTAATTATTGCAAATAAGGAAAACCATGGGACCTATGCTTCTTTAGGTCTGGTTTACTTCACTTCATATGATTTTTTTTCCCACGTCTTTCCATTTCCTTATAAGTGGGGTGGTACCATTCTTTTTGAAGGAAGCATAGAACTCCATAGCACCATCATGGCAAAGGACATAGCTAGGAAGATAATAGAAAGCCTATGGATTGGGAGAAGATCTTCACTAGTCACACAATAGACAAGGGTCTCATATCTAAACTATACTTACAACTCAAAAAATTATTAAAATAAAAAATTAAATCCCCCAACAACAAATCCTCAAAGAAACAACCACCCCATTAATAAGTGGACTAAAGTATTACAGGGAGACTTCTCTGAAAAGGAAATAAGAATGGCATATGAAGACATATAGACATATGAAGAAATGCTCAACTTCTCTGGCCATAAAAGAAATGTAAAATCAAACAACATTGAGATTCAACCTTACCCTAGTTAGAATGGCTATAATCAAGACATCTAATAACAACAGATGCTGGAGAGGATGTGGCCAAAAGGGGATGCTACTGCATTGTTGGTGGAAGTTGAAACTTGTTGTCACTCTGGAAAGGAGTATGGAGGTTTCTCAAAAGACTACACATAGACCTCCCCTAGGGCCCAGTAATCCCACTTCTGGGCATTTACTCAAATAACCACAAACAAGGCCATACTAAAGCTACCAGCACCACTATGTTTATCACAGCATTATTCACCAGAACTAAGATATGGAACCAACCCAGATGCTCCTCAATAGATGAGTGGATGAAGAAAATATCGTAGATAGATAGATAGATAGATAGATAGATAGATAGATAGATAGATAGATAGATAGATAGATAGATAGATAAAGATAGATATGATGGAAACTATTTTGAAGTGTGGTGATGTATCTTATCACTGGAGATTTCCCAACACTGGTGAGTCGTCATTTAGAATCCCTGAAAAATCACGATTTTATTCTGTAATGAGCATCTGCTAAACCATAGGAAATCTTCAAACTTCCAGCATAGACCATGAAAGGAAATAAAAAAGGGAAATAGCTAGGCAAGTCATTTATCAATACACGTCATCTTTTCCTGAGGCTTAATTGAAATTAATCTCTGTTTGAGGCTAACTTTCAGGCTGTTTCTCTCTAACCATTTTCTCTTCTATGAAGAAAAATGTGTTCCTGATGTTCACAACATTTCATTTCTTTCCCCTTTTACCCTATTTTGGAGAACTTTTCTCATGTCTGAAACCTGGGCCCAGTCAACAATTATAACCTGGAATTTTGCATTTTGTATAGAGAAACTGCACCAATGATGGACTGAATTTCATTGCCAGGTTGAGTAGCAGGAAATAGAAATGAGAAGGGGGAAAAGTGAGACAGAGTGAATAAAGAAATGTGAGTCTCTTTTTCAGTTTTTACAGAAGAAAAAATAAGCACATACCCTTCTACCTAAGAAGCCTCCAACTTCAGATCCGAGGTAGTTTATAAAGAGAATGCAGCTATACAAAAATAATCACATGAAATACAAATCATAATCTAAATGTCTGTTCCACCAGTTGTAAGGTTGGAATTTTACCAATGAAACTACTCTTAGAAATCACTGAGATACACTTCGTACCAAACAATTTTTCCTGTATATTCTAACACCATCTTTAAATTCTAATGCTGTGTCCTTTTCCTGAGTAGAAAAAAATAAAGCCTGAGCAATAATAAATACATCCTGACCAACAGTCCTCGGAGGTACCTGAGGAAGAAGGACAAGACCTCAGTGACTAAGACATGTTTTTTTTGATATTATTAGGAAAAAGATTAAAGATTAGTGTGATAAAAACAAAACCCAGCTGATGCTATTGATTCCAACATAGACATCTGAGTGCTAGGAATGGTCTTAAACAGAATTGCCAAAGGTGATGTAAAACTCCTATTGCTTATCATCTGGGACTCACATCTATGCCAGGCAAATTTCAGGGCCACAGCTTATCAACATTACAGCATACTTGCATGCAAGGAATGTGAGACCTGGAAAAATTGAATGATTGCCTCCTTTATTACACCTGATTGTTTATCTAATCTCACCACTGTTTGTTGTTTTAAGATTTCTCTTCCACAGAGATTGAGATGTAAGTAATGTGTACAATCAGCTTTAAAGCATGGTTAGAATGAAAATACTGTGGGGAAAAGTGAGGACTTACCATACTTAAAGTCATTCATTTTTGAGTAGACTCTGTTTCAGATGCTTTCTGATAAAACAGAGGATATTGACTGATTTAACCATCTTCAGGGGTTAGTCATGAAGAATGTGGTATAGTAAGATAAAAGGAGATGGAAAACTCTAGAATACTATCTGGCTGTCACTGAGGAAGGAAGAGGAAATATGACTTATGATTTTTTTCCAACATTTGCCTCTGCTTTCCAAGATAAAGTTTCATTCTTGGCTCGAGATATATCAGTGAAACTACCAACAAGAACTCATCATCTGCCATCATGAAAATTAGGTGATCTTGTTTTCCTCTTAGAGAGAAACAGCACTCTATTTCATCCTGGAATCACATAACACCTTCTAGGCAAGGGTTGTATCTTAAAAATGTTTGTTTTTAGGAGATACCAACACACTGCAACACTAGTTGCATTTACTACCTATATTTCAGAGTGTTCTCTAGATCTTTATTAGAGCAGACAATTTGCTCTGATCAACTCATAGTAACTGCTTTACCATTAGCGTGTGAAACTCAAGAGTGGGAATGTGATGTCCAGCTCTCTCATGCTATTTTTCCACAGCTTTTCAGAGGAATCCTGTTGACAAAGAATCAACATCCATCCCCGAAAAGGGTCACACTAGCCAATCCTTAGATTTCAAATCATGAAAGTAAGCTAAGTTTATATTGAGAGCATATTGTGATCTAATGCCATAGTTGAAAACGTTTCCATATTGTCCCTTTTATCTTTCCAAATATTTTACTTTTCTGTACGTATATTGGATATTCCTGGAATAGCCTTGAGAATGCAAATTTGGAGTCACTGTCAATTGTGAGAAGCCAAAGAAAACAAGCTGTCATTTTGCAAACAAAATCATCCATGATTTATGTATTTGGCTACAAATTTGGATGATCCTTGCTGAAACATCTGAACCACAATGAGTTGGCTGAACTTTAATGTCTTATCAAAGACTTCACATTATTAGCCAGACTTCTAGCAATTTTGCCAAATCATGGAATATTATCTGGGAAAAGGGAACAAAGATATTGGAGGCATCTCAATAATTAAATCATGGAATGAATAGAAGATGATGACACAAAGAAGTTTTGTAAATGTCTTGAAAATCAAGAAAATAATTGTTTTCTGGTCTTTGCATATAAGTTTGGATGGTTTTTGGATTTCATCCTTAGATGTACATGAATCATAAAAATCATACTTACAAATAAATAACTTGACAGTTATGAATTTCTATATGCTTTATTGGTAATATTTTGATGTTGTGGATTATTATTGTTTAAATTTTATATTTATATATTTATTTATTTTTGTGCTGTTATGGGGTGGTGTTGAACTCAGGACTTTTCATTCTTGAATAGCTTTAGGTTTGCTTTAGGCTGCCATTTGAGCTGTATCTTCATCTGCAGCTTTTTTCTATTCAATTGAAGATTTGTCTGCCTAAGCTTCTACTTTGAACTGGGATCTCAGTCTCTTAAGTAGCTAATATAATAAGCGTGAACATTTAGTGCTGGACTCATTTTTTAATTAGTACACATAAATAATAGGAGAGAGTTTCATTGTGAACAATTCACTCTTCTATTATACACCCATATTCCTTTCTATTTGGCAAATGTTTGATTGATTTGATTACATTGCCTTATATGTGAGACAGCACAATATTTGGGTGTGTGTACTTGTGCACATGTGTCTACACATATTTGTATTGTACTTCAATCTTCTCCACTCCCCTGTATCCTTTCTTTCCCTTTCCCCAACCCATTGACTATCTCAGATAGTTCTCTTTTTATATTTCTGTTCCATTTTTGTCGTCATCATTAAAATTATCATTGTCATTTGAAGTCTAGATCCACAAATGAGTGAAATCGTTACACATTTGGCTATTTGAGCTTGTTTTATTTTTTCTCTAAATAGCAATCTTCAATTCAACCTATTTTCTTTCAAATGACATAATTCATATTTTCCATATGAACTAGTAAGTGTCTATGTGTATATGAGTCTTATTCTCTTTATCCTTCATTGCTTGTTGGACACCTTGGTGGATTTCAAAGTTTCACTTATGTGAACCCAGATGTAAGAAACATAGGCATACACTTGTCTTTCTTCCATATTTATTTATACTTCTTCAAAATATGCTCGAGTGGTATTGAAGAGTCTTAAGAAGCCTAATGTTAGATTTTTTGAGGAATAGTGATAACAACTTCCATATTTGTTGCCCTAGTTTACATTTTCGCCAATAGTGTAGGAGGGTTTCTTTTCCCTTGCATCCCTTTCTTTCATTTCTGGGGATTAATAGAAGGCCTCACATACACTATCAATTTGATTTTACTCATAGATCATTATTATTCACATGGTATTGGGATGTATACATGAAAAGACATTGATAAGACCTGTTCTAAAGCCATCACCACCACACATGGATAAGTGTTCCTACATACAGAGAAATATATAAATTCTAAGAAAGACTATAATAGGATGAGAGTAACTCTAGATTGACTTGGGTAAGTACATATAGTAGCTAGAAACTATAGCTGACGTGGAAATCTGCAGATTAAACTCTTAAAAACTCAAAGAATAAATTTATGTATAAGCTAATTATAAGGAATCTACATAGCTTTAAAATTGCTAGAGTTGTCATTAATATATTATTTAACTTATTTATTCATTTTACAAGTATCCCTGGGATAGAATAAACACTGACCTGCTCTTCATTGATAAACAGAAAGAAAAGAAGAGATATCCCTTGTTTAGAAAGACACATACAAATAAAATAATCAACAGTATCAGATGACACATAGGTCAAGTAGTAATATAAAATAAAAGGCAAATATTCCATAATGGGTTGAACAGTAGAAAAGAAAAGATTAAAAAGTCCAAGTTTAACTCTGGAAGAGAGAGCACAAAAGCACATTACAATGATTATTAGACTCAAAGACAAAAATATATAGAACATTTACTCAATTAAAATAATAATCTGATATAAAAATATTCAATCTTACAGGAGAATTATGCAAGTAACTCAAATTTTCAATCTGGATTAAACAAGTGCATTTGTATACAATAAATATGTATGTATATATATATGTACAAATTTACACAGAAAATGTTCAAAATTAAGTTTGACAAATAACACATAAGCAAAGAAGAAAAGAGGAGCAGGCAGGTACATGTCTGGTTGCCAGATATCTGAGCTTCAGAGATGTCTACTGTAAGAAAACCACCCAGAAAATGATACAGTTTGGATCTATATTTGAATCCTTGTCCTCTTACTGTATGTATCAGTGTCTTCAGCAGGTTTCTTACAAGTAGATCTTCTACCAACTTTTGTGACTGGTATGATGATGTGGTCTTTCAGACTTAGCTATGGGGTGGAGAGACTTAATTCCAGCTCTCTCAGGGCCTTTGGCCTTAATTATCTGGCTTGAGGGAAAAGATCCCTCGAGCCTCAAGACTTTCCCATCTTACTTTTTTCCTTGAATATAGGCACCTTTTTCTAGTCCAAAACTAGAAAACTTGAAAACTGTCCTTGGATGAGTGTGGGTATGTTTTTGGAAGACTGGATTTAAGGAAGGGAATTAAGCAAGTTTGAAATGTCTGGGTTGACTATTATGACCTTTCATAATATAAATCTGGTATTAACAGATGCTATGAAGATGTAAAAAAAATGAAGATTCTGATAGAGGTGTGTTGTATTTAAACCAGTGATCTCTCATTAAAGAAGAAGCGGTCAATTGGAAGTTAAGAGAGAGTTAGTGTAGACTGGAAAATTTTTTTAAAAAAACCTCTGTTGGTGTCTAGCCCAACATGGATAAGAGCCATAAGTGTTAATCTTCTTAGGGAAGGCTACAAGAAAAGCTCAAGAAATGCACGAGGGAGAGATTACATAGGCCTTGATATGTTTTATATTTATTACTTTGCTCATTATTGGGATAAAAAAAATACCTGGCATAAACAACTTAAAGGAGGGAAGATTTATGTGGGTTCATGTTTCAGAGGGTTTGTCCATGGTAACTTGTTCCAGTGTGCTTTGGCAGAATATTGTGACAGCAGGAATGTGTGATGGAGGAGGTTCTTCATCGCGTGGCAGACAGAAAGCAGTACGGAACCCTAAGAGGGAGAGGTCAGGTAAGGATAGAGCCCCTTCCGAACACACCCTCAGTGACTTACTTCCTCCATCCAGTCCATACCTTCCACAGTTCCGTGACCACTCAGTGGTCTAATCACATTTTACTCTTGGCTGGTGCTCTAACACTGGACCCACACTTCTAACACGCTATTCACATTTTGAATACATCAGTGAATCAAACCGTTCCTTAGCTCAGAGCCTTTATGATCCAATTATCTCTGGAAATGATCCCAGAGATAATACCAGAAGTATAATTTACTAATCGATTAGGCATTTCTCAAATCAATTAAGCTGAGAATCAAAAATCTCTAAGGAGACAAGAGGATTTATTCCACTCACCAAAGATGTCACTGCCACACTTCCACCCCCCTGAAGCTATGTCCCAGAATTTGGGGTAAAGGGAGATTTAAGACCTGAGGGAAGAGAGCTCAGAAGCTCTGTCAAAATGCATTTGACTGTATTTGAAGTGGTATTTAAAAGCAGTTCAATCCTTAGTGCATTCTCGAAAACAATGAAGAATTAGGCAGCAAGCTATTAAAGTTTTTAAAAGGGACAGCTCTGTAGAAAAAAAAACACAACTATATTATATGCCAGGTAGTTTACAAGAGAAAATACAGAGAAGTAAAGAGCCCTACTGGAATGAGAATGAATCTCAAGAACTTCCTGAAAATACCATCCCTGCACCAAAGCCTTCATTTAATGGAATCAGTCTATAGAATAATGTCTCTTACTTAGACATTGTCAGAAACAACAGAACCATCAGTTAGCAGTCTGAAACCATACAACTGACTGTGATATCATACCAGGCAGAGAACAGGCCAAAGACCAAAGAAAGGGACAGTCAGAGAGGTCTGATGCAAAAATTGTGACAACCTGTGTGCTCTAAGCTGCACTTATTTAGGACTAATTGTGGGAAGAATAGACTTCCAGAAACAGTTCCAGTCACTAAATAAAAAGAACAACAGTATGAAGAGAAAACAATAAACTCTTAGAGAAATATGATTTTAATAGTAAGTGAGCAATGTTAATTAAGTTTATAATACAAAGACAACAACAAAAAATAGCATCCAAGTCCTGTTCTGAAAAAAAAAAGGTCAACAAAACTGACCAATGTCAGATGGACTGAATTCACAGTCTTACCCTTATTCTTATTACAAAATACCTGAAACTGAGTTATCAATAGACAATAGAAATGTCTCTGGTTACCTTTCCAAAGGCTCAGAAATCAAAGGCCAAAGCCAGAGCAGATTTAGTATCTGCTGGCTAGTTCCACAGAGCATCTTCACATGGCAATGGAGATGTGCACTTTCCTCAATTCTTTACACAAATCAGCACTGCCATCATAAGAAAAGAAACATTATTGTCTAAACCCTGCTCCAAGGATCCACCTATTAATACCCAATAATCCCATCATCTTTTGGATTAACTTCTATCTTATGGATTTTAGGGAGACTCATACATTCAACTCATATTATTCTGACCCCAAATTTGATGTGCTTTCCTATTAAAAATGTGTTGGGTTTCATTCAATAGTTCCTAATACCTTGCTTTGTTCTAGCACCAATTCAAAAGTCTAAAGTTCAGAGTCAGGGTCCAAGATATAGTTCCATGGTGGAGTACTTGCTGGCCACACACTTGGACCTGACTGAGTTCAATCCACAACATTGACATAAAATGGAAACTTTAAAATTCCATAGTCTCAGTGTAATTATGCGGATGAGAATGAAATGAGCCAAGTTCTTGGTCACTTCAGAGCACGTTTGTCCTTTCCTCCATTTCCAATTCCTTCTTCCTTTATTTTAACATCAAGAGAATTGTTTTGACCAACCCCAAGATTAAGGCTTTCTTTAGAGCTTTCTTCTGAGGCATCTCCACAATTGTTCTTAGTGGTTCATCTATTGAAATGGAGGCTTTCCATACTATATGCTCTATTCTATATTAACATGGAGTTACCATGTTACCTAGTAATCTCACTCCTCTTTAGAAGTGAAAGGGAAATGCACTTATACTCCCCTCAAATTTGCTACATGAATGTTAGTACCAGGTGTTACAGACTGAGTGGTGTCCTCCCCTACTAAAATACCTTATATACTAAGGAACTAAGTTACCTTCTAGGCCACACTATTTGAAAATCAGACCCTCATGGAGATAAATAAAGCTGGAAAACTCTTTCCTAATTGGACCGAGTTCCTTCTAAGAAAAATGTGGAATAATAAATGCTTCTCTCTTTTCTCTCTCTCTCTCTCTTTCTTATGCTGCTATGTGAAACTCAAAGTAAGAAAATACCTATATATAAGCCAGGAAGAGAACCTTCACCAGAAACTAAGTCAGCTGACAAGACTTCACAACATAACTGTAAAAAGTACAGTCCTATTGTTTAAAACACCCAGTCCACACTGTTTTGTTATAGTAACCCAAGAATACTGACAACAGCATACCTCAAAATAATAAAAATGTGGAACAATCCAATGTGCATGAAATAATGATTAAATCAATGACACATTGTGAATCCCTTCACAGGTATATTGTTTGCCAATAAAAAAGGAAACACTAATGGATATGAGAATATGATGAACCTTAAAACCTTATGCTAAGTGCAGACAGCTAATCATGAAAGACTATAGAACTTATATTCCATTATGGTGAAATGCTCAAAGTTATACACTCTACAGTAAACAAAGTTAAGTTATTGTCTAGGAATAAGATAGAGGGATATAGGAGGAAGGAATATCAATGGGTTCTGATTTTTTAAGGAGTATAAAATAACTTAAATTTAGATTGTGATTAAAGATATGTAAGAATCCTGGTGGGAAGGTCATGGTACAGGGATTTCCTTGAAGAAAAAGAGAAAGAGAAAAAAGCAAGCCTGACATCTGTGGCTTACACCTATAATCCTAGCTACTCAGGCAGCCGAGATCCAAGGATCACAGCTTGAAGCCAGCCTGGGCAGGAAAATCTCCAATTAACCACCAGAAAACCAGAAGTGGTGCTGTGGCTTAAAGTGGTAGAGTGCTAACTTTGAACAAAAATGCTCAGGGACAGTACTCAGGGCCTGAGTTTAAGCCTCATGACTGGCTTTAAAAATATTTTTAAGAAAAAGAAAAAAATGAAAGAAAATAGCTCAGAAATAAAGCAAGATGATCTTGAAAGTATGACTAAAAGTTGCACAATTCTGAGCCTCTATTAAAAATGACTTACCAGGCGTGGTGCTCCATGCTTTGAATCTCAGCCCCAGGCAGTCTGAGGCAGGAAGATCATGAATTCAAGGCTGCTCTAAACTATGCATACTGGAACAACCAAAATTGCATTGAGTTGTACACTTTTAGAGTGTACAGTGTTTGCATTATATATAGGTATATATATATATATATATATCAAATGTATACATATCAAATAAAGCTATTCAATAATTATTTTATTAAAGTAGCTGTTTTATTCTTTTCTACTTATATTGAAGCAATGAATCTAACCACATCTAAAAGAATCTTGAATCATATCCTATTCATTAAGTCAATGCATGGCTTTCCTTGATAAAAACAAATCTCAATGTAAAAACAAATGAATAATGTAGGAATAGTGGCCTGTACCTGTAATACAAACAGGTAGGGAAGTAGATGTCAGGAGGATTGTGGTTTGAGGCCTTTCTAGGCAAAAAGTTGTCACCTCAAAAAACAAGCTGGATGTGGTACTAACATCTCTAATTCCAGCTATGAAGGAGTCATAGGCTGGGGTTGGAAATATAGCTCAGTTGGTAGAACACTAGCCAATGAGCAAAAGTCTCAAGTGCCAAGCTTATGTTCCAGTCTTGGACCTAAAATAGTAATAATAGTATGGAGCCATAGGTTCGAGAATCATGGTATGTATGGCCTTGTTATAAACATTAGATTCACTCTGAAAAATAACCTAAAGCAAAAGGACTGTAAATGTAGCAAGTATTGGATTACTTACCTAGCAAACACAAGGCCAAAGTTCAAAACTTAGGATTATCAAAAACAAAAATATAAAATAAATTAAAAGCAATTTCATGTACAATTTTTTAAAATTATATACCTCTACTTAAAATGAGTGTACTGTTTGATGTAGTTGGGTATATACATGTGTTTGTGTGTATGTATATGCATGTATATGTACATATTCCAATACAGTCAAGATGTTGAACATTGTAGTCTTCAACTCAAAACTACTTCCTCATGCTACTTTGCATTAAAACAGCAACAGGCCCTGGTAATGGCTGATATACTTTCTGTCACTGTAGATTGGAAAAAATACAAATGATCAATTATCTCCCTAAGGGATTCTTAGCTAAGTCATCAAAGGAGTTGAAATTGAAACCACAATAAGATACTCTGTATACATTCAGTATGCCAGCAAACACACTCATGCACACATACATATACACATACGCACATGTACATACACATGCATGAACATATAGAAACTGTATCCATACACTCTGATACAATAAAAAATAGTACACTACAGCCTGCCAGTTTCTAATAAAGGTAACCATAATTATCATAAGAACCAGAAATTCTGATATTCTACCCCCCAAAAAATGAAAGCATATGCTTACAAAGAATCTTGTTCAGAAAGAATTTGTTTAATGTATAATTTTGGACTAGTGCCACCATGCTTTAATTATTTCAGCTAGGGGAGTATATTTTAAAAATTATTAGGGAAGACTCTACTCATTACTCAAGAGAATTAAAAGTTGCAGATTTCTCCTATGCCTCAAAATTAAACCATATAAAAGTCATCCTTGCTTTCATTGTATTTGATGTTGGTCTAATTTGTGGAGGGGAAGGGAAAAAATAAAAACATAGTTTTTGAAATCATGGAAGTATTAGAGAACAGCGCAAAGGAAATGTGGAAGAAAAAAGAACAGGAATTTTCTGAGTAGGGCTCCCATAGCCTAGCAAATAAGCACAATGATGAATGAATCAAATTAAAAAGTTTCTGAATCAGAAGAAACAGGCATCAGAACCAAGTTTGGGAGAAAATATTTGCCAGCTATGCAATGAATAAAACGTTAATATTCAGAAAATACAGAGGGCTTAAACATTAAACATTAAAAGAATTAATACATGGGCAAATGAATTGGACAGTTCTCAGTAGAAGAAATACAAATAGCTACAAAACACATAAAGAAATGTTCAACATCTTTAGCCATAAAGTAAATGTAAATCTAAACTACAATAAAATTTCATCTCACACAAACCAAAATAGCAATCATCAAGAATACACACAGTAACTAATGCTGCCATATGAGGCATACAGCATATCCAAGGGACTGCAAATATGTACCCAAGAAAGATAAGTGCATATCTGTGTTTACTGATGCTTGGTTTATGACGTGGAATCAGCCAATGAATGAACACATAATATAATATGGTATGCATATGAAAAGCAATACGGTGGAAGAGTTTACTTGTTCAAAATGTACTCTGCATGATGTATGTAAATATCACAATGAAGCCTCCTCATGTTATAAATGCATATTAATTTAAAAATAAGCGACATATCCATTAAATATTCTTTAAAATGTGGAAAATGTGAATTTTAAGTAAATTTACCAAGAACAAAATGTTATTCATATTTTCAGAATATATTTCCACTATTTTAAAATCTCCTAAATCCTAGAAAGAAATTCTTCTGTATATGTGGTCATGGTATTTTTCCTGAAAGAGTTATCTCTCAGTCAGTTTAATAGATAGAAATAGTTCATATAAACATTGTAGCTAACAAAGGATGTGGAAATCTACACTGCTGGATTTGCCGATGATACCAATGGTATTATTTTGACTCAAGGACTTTTCATTTCTGGTTTGTATGTATGTATCAGGCTTCTAACTGGATCCTGGTTGGCATCACATTGCCATTCAAATCATGTGATCAGATTACTCCTTAGTGAACAGCAGTGGCTGTCAGATGAATTTGAGCTTGTCATCTTCTGTATTCAAGATACCTGCTCCTATGACTTCAATATGGCACATATCTTGTACCTGATTGAACACTCTATTGTACATGTTATATTCCCATATGTAATGTCTGCTTGTTACTTATTCACTGAAATCTTTCTACACATGCCTTAGGTCACAGTAGCCTTTCCCTTATGGCTATATATTCGGTATCTTTCCTCACTTTGTGTATATGTGTGCATGCAAGCATTTAACTAGCTAGCTAGCTAGCTGTCATTATATTTCTGTTTATATGCATTATATTGACCTATACGTTTCTGCATAGTAAAATAAATTTAGATATTTATAAAATATATTGCTTTTTGGATAATACTCATTAATTCCATTTAGTTTTGCAGTATTAGGGTTTAAATTTGAGACTTTGTACTTGCCTTCCAGGTGCTCTAATTCTTGAACCATTCCTTCAATGTTTTTAATTTTTTTTGTCATATTTTGAATAGGGTCTCGATTTTGCTCCAGATTTGTTTGGGAAAAGATCCTATTATTTATACTTTCTGAGTAGCTGGAATGAAAGGCATGTGTCACCAGAGTCAGATTCTTATTGGCTAGGGTGGGGGAGTCTTTCATGGTGCTTTTCTCCTGCCAATCTCTGCATCCCAAGTAGTGAAGATGATCATTGTGAGCCAGTGCATTGGCTTCCTCACTCACTAAGTATTTTTGACAGTAAGCTTCACACTTAGAATATGATGGTAGGGGACACATATCATCTCTGCCCCAAGAGCTTATTAACAGGTATGATTTGAAAAAAAAAAGTTCTTCTCTAAAATGACGTCATTATCAGATTGATGTTTTCTAAATTGTTATCCTGCCTCAGTCAAATTCCATTTTGTCCTAAATAGCGCAGTTTATCCTAAATTTATAATCCTTCATTATGAATATCTAACTTTTCAAAACTATGATCCTTCAATATCTCTCTGTATCCTGATGGCTTCCGAGTAATCTCAGCAATGTCACCCTAGGCTATACCTGACTTGCCTTCCAAGGTCTACCTTAATGAAGAGTAAGTTTTCATGCATATTTTGTCACAAAGTGAGTTCTGAAGGGAAGAACCGAATTATGCATATACTTAGATTTTTTTATTGTGAAAATACTGCACAGAGAGGTTACAATTACACGGGCAAGATAATGAATACATTTCTTATCAAGCATTGTTGCCTCCTCCTTTGTTTCCCCTTCCCATCCCTTCCCATTTCCCCCACCCACCCACCAAAACCTCCTCCCCCCCACCAAAGCTGTAAAGTTTGTTTTTCAACATAACGACTTGTACATCTCATTGTTGCAATGGGTCCAACTTTATCCCTATTTAAATGATTTGTTTTTTCCCTTCCCCTCCACAAATTATACCAACATCAAATACAGTGAAAGCAGGGGTTATACCATGGGGGGGGGACATACAAAGCAACAAAAAAAATCATCTTATAAATATGTTAGAGACAATCACATGAAAGCAAAAACATTTGAATACTTATTTTGGGGTTCATTTCACCTAACATCGACTTATCTTTTATTAATAATAGGCTGATGTCTAACTTCCTACTATATTTCACTGCTCTTATTTCTAATCTAGTGCTACTTTCAAGAGTTGAAGTCGGGGCTGGGAAGGTGGCTCAGTGGTAGAGCGCTTGCCTTGCATGCATGGGGCCCTGGGTTCGATTCCCCAGCACCACATAAGCAAAAAGAAAAAAAGCCAGAAATGGCGCTGTGTCTTAAGTGGTAGAGCACTAGCCTTGAGCTGAAGAGCTGAGGGACAGTGCCCATGCCCAGAGAACAGGCCCCACGACAGGACCACCCCCCTGCAAAAAAAAAAAAAGTTTCAAGAGTTGAAGTCTCTCCTTCACCAGGATCCACGTCCAGTTCTTTGTCAAATACTAGCTGCTCTACAGAACATGTTGACTCCAGTCATAAACTCAAAGTAATATTTCTCTCATCTACCTCCCAATAACAATGCTGGACATTACATCGATGGAATTTATCTTACTCTGCTTTGTCAGATTCTTTTATATAAAAAGTCCTATCCAGTGACTTCATTTAACTTAAAAACATAACACAGAATAGTAATTTTTATGTCAAATGTTCAATATTGGCAATGTCATATGCTAACAGAGAATAACGACATTCAGGTCCTTACCCCAGGCTGGGGGTCACAGCTTTACATTCTGAGAATCCACACAGGAATTAATCATTCTGAGTATCATGACAGCCCAAAGCAAATAAATATAGCCTCATCATGCAATTGCCTAAATCAAACTCCACCAGATGCTTTTACATATGCTCCATGAAAGTATTGTTTTCCCCATCTATACTTGACACAAACAAAAGTTATCAATAGTCCTGAAATAATTTAAGCCTAAATCAGAGCTACATGGTCATGCCAAATTTCTCATAAGTTTAGTGACAGATTACATAAACAAGTCTGTAAAATAACTCAATTAAAATGACTGATCATGGCCAGGCACCAGTGGCTTACACCTATGATGCTAGATATTCAGTGGGCTGAGATGTGAGGATCAAAGTTCAACACCAGCACAAGAAAGAAAGTCCCGAGACTCTTATCTCCAATTAATCACCAAAAACTGAGAGTAATACAGTACTAGCCTTGAGCACCTAGGTGCTAAGTTCAAGCTCCAGGAGTACATATAAACACACACACACACACACACACACACACACACACACACACACACACACACACACAGATCAGAAAATACTATGTGGAAGCATTCTTTTACAAGAGACTATGAAAGGGCATTATTATAACTATGTCATCTGCTACCTATGTTAGAAAATCATTTATTCACTCATCATTTTGTAAGAAACAGGAAAATATAGTCATTACGGACAGTGCAAGATCAGCAGAGGGACCTATAGAAAACTCATGTCCTTCTCCCTAGAAATACCTCTCTCTTCCCATGGATCATCATATACCCTCTCAGTGTTCCAAAAGGACTTCCAAAATAATGTTTTTTAAACATAGTTATTGTGCTTATATGTCCATTACCTCTATTAATTTATATTATCATTCCACTATCTTAGTTATAGAGGATAAAGTGAGTCCTGCTAACTAAAGGATTAAATAAATATGTTTGCCTCTATGAGTTAAGAACAAAACCAAAGGTATATGAAGATAAAGATAAGATAAAGACATGCTAACACTAAAACAAATAGGAACCGAAATACCTCTTAGTGGTCTTAAGGGCCAGGGAGTTCATTTCAGTAAGGAGAATATTAATCCTTATAATGTCAAATACATGATTTACTTATTTTACAAAATAGAGGTAGCTACTTGGGAAGAGTAATAAATGACATGAATTCCTTCTTTAAAAATTATTTCTAAGATTATCCTAGACATATACTAGTTATTGCAAATAAGGAGAATCATGGGACCTATTTTCTTTGGGTCTGGCTTACTTCACTTAATATAATTTTTTCCAATTCTTTCAATTACCTAAACAAATGGGGCAATGTCATTCTTTCTGATGGAGGCACAGATTTCACACACACACACACATATGCATATATACATATACATATATACCACAAGCAGAAAAAGTCAAAAGCTATGTACATATGACCATATAAGATGATGCTAAGTGAAATGAACCCCCAAGATAGAGACACAGGAGGTTTTATCTTTGTTGCTGTTGTTTTTAATGTACTATGTGATCTTTTTTGTTTCTTTTGTATGTTCTTCCCCCATGGTATTACCCCTGCTTTTACTATATTTGATTCTAGTGTCCTGCATCATATATATATATATATATTTACATATATATACATATACATATATACATATATGTATATGTCTAATTTTGAGAGGGGAAGGGAAATAACAAAATGTTGAAACAAGGATACACCTTGACCCATTGTAACAATGAGATGTACAAGACATGTTGAAAACAAATTTACAACTTGGTGGGGGAAGGGTGGGGTTGGGGAGGTGAGGAGAGAAGAGATGGTAGGAGAAAAACAAAGGAGGGGGTAACAATGCTCGATAGGAAATGTACTCATTACCTTACTCATGTAACTGTAACCCCTCTGTCTAGTATCTTTACAAATATATATATATATATATATATATATATCAGGCATGAGCCACCAGCATTTGGTTTAATATTATTTTTAAGCCAAATGCTGGTGACTCATGCCTGTAATCTTTCCTATTCAGGAGGCTGAGATCTGAGGATCATGGTTCATATTCAGCCTGGGCAGGACAGGAAAGTCTGACTCTTCTCCTGAATTAACCACAAAAAATAGGAAATAAAGCTGTGACTCAAAGTGTTAGATCACTAGTCTTGATCAGAAAAGCTCAAGGGCAGTGCCCAGCCCAAATCCCGCTCATATACATATACGCACACACACACACACACACACACACACACTTGAGTTTTTTAAAAATCAACAAGTTTCCCAGAGTACATAAACTCTGAATCTAGTCTTGTCACCTTTTTACTAGATTTATAAGCTTACAACATCTGCTTATTCCACTTGGGATCTGTAAATAGTTTGTAAACAGTTCAAAGAGCTATATAAAACGAATGACATGGATGATGGTACTTTTAATTGAAATTACTATTGGGATGAATTGATCTGTAAAATGTCCCAATTTACAGTGTTATCTGTTATCTGTGTTTGCATTTATAAAATTAGATATTATAACTGCTCTGGCTGAAGTCAAGTGCTGCAAGTTTGAACTACTCAGGTGAGTTATTTCATCCCTTGGCATTAATAGGTTCCTGCTTTTGAGTCAGAGTTAAATACAGTTTATCAAACAACTGGGATGCATTTAACCAAAACCAGTTCTACTTCCAAAATTGAAGGCAATTTAGAGCATTGAAAAGAGAAAAAGGATTGGGGGATTGAGAGGGCAGAAGGAGGAAGAGATAGAGGAAGAGAAAGAGGAAAGGAAAAAAAGGAAAGAGAAATCTTGTAAAATAAGGAAACAAAACGTATCTTGAAAAAATTGGCACATTCTTTTTATTTGTTTTTGTGTTGGTCATAGGAATTGAACTCAGGGCTTGGGGCCACTACCCCTTAGCTTTTGTGCTGAAGGCTACCATTCTATTCCTTTGAACTAAAGCTCCATTCTCAGCTATTTAGTAGTTAATTAGATGTAAAAGTCTCATAGACTTCCCTGCCTGGGCTGGCTTTGAAGCCTGATCCTTACATCTCAGCCTCCTGAGTAGTTGGAATTACAGGCGGTGGCTGAGAACTGTTACATTATGGAATAAAATACTATGTCAAAATCAGACGACAGTGGTTCACATCTGTAATCCTAGCTACTCAGGAGGCTGAGATCTGAGGATCACGGTTCAAAGCCAGCTCAGGCAGGAAAGTCTGTGAGACTCTTTTGTGTGTGTGTGTGTGTATGTGTGTGTGTAAATGAGTTTATTGATGAAGACACAAGATCAAGCTTTCCCCAAACCCTTCCGTCCCCAAGCACAGTTACCAACAAGAACAGAAGAATGAGTATTCATATAACCTTTACCTACAACCCCAGCTCTCTCCAGAGCCCCAAGCTTCACCAATAAACCACTAGAAAACTGGAAGTGGCATTGTGGCTTAAGCAGTAGAGCGCTCGCCTTGAGCTGAAGAGCACAGGGACAGTGCCCAAGCCCAGAGTTCAAGCCCCATGACCAACCAATAAATAAATAAAATACTATGTCATCATTTATTTCCAAGCACAGCAATTATGTCTATTTTGCCAGTTCTTAACTAAACAACATCACTAAGCTGAGAAAGACAAAGAACTTTCCTCAGAATTATCCCAAATAAGATGAGTAAATATGTATAGATATAAGGAACTTTGAAAAATATTTGTTTCACTTTAACTTTTCTTTTTTTAAAATTTTTTTATTTTATTGTAAAGATACTATAAAAAGGGGCTACAGTTACTTGAGTAAGGCAATGAATACATGTCTTCTCAAGCTTTGTTACCCCCTCCTTTGTTATTTTCCCACTATCCCTTCCCTCCCTTTCCTCCTTCCCTCCTCAGCCCACAAGTTGTAAAGTTCATTTCCAATATACAGTCTTGTGGGTATCATTGTTTGTTGTTGCGATGGGTCATCCTGTGTCCTTCTTTCAGCATTTTGTTGTTCCCCTTCCCCTTCCCAAATTAGACAAATGTATATACAAAATGCAGGGTACCAAAATCAAATACAGTGACTACAGGGGGAAGAGCATACAAAGGAAACAAAAAATCATATAGTGCATTCAAAACAACAACAACTTTTTCTTTTGAGGTAGTTTTAGACCTTAGAGGGGTTGGAAAAACAATAGAGTTCCTAAAGTCCCTTCCTTTAAGAGTTCCTAAAGTTTTAAAATCCAGCCTTTCCGTTTGGTTTGTACCTTTAATTGGAGGATTTGAACCACCATTTACATTTAGAATTAGGATGAAAAGGCATGTATCAATGCCCATTATTGTTTTTCTAATTCTTGTTTGCCTATCTACTTATCTAGTGAGATTTATTCTTTTCCACATCCTCATGGTTGCGTTTTCTTGTTCCTTGACAGAATGTCTTTAGTTCCCTTCTTCAATGCTCACATAGTAGTTGAGAATTTAGATTTTGTTTATCATGGAAGGATTCATTTCTCCTTTAAGTATGAAAGATAGCTTTCCTGGTTACAATACTCTAAATTAGCATTTATTTCTTTCAGGGCTCAGCATTCTATACTCTCTGATTTTCATAGCTATTTTAGAAACATGGTGTTTTTTTGATGGGTTTGCCTTATATATGACTTGGCATCTGACCCTTGAAGCTTTCAATATTCTTTCCTTGTTTGGTGACATGGAGATGTTCTTTTCTCATCTTGACTGCTTTTTGTTCTAAAAGCCTCCTGTAGCTGAGTTGATTATTTCTCTCCCAAGATTTGGAAATTCTCCAGCTAGTATTTCCTTTGCAATGTTTTTCATGTGTGTAGCTTGTTCTATATCTTTTCCTTCTATGCCTCTGGGGTTTATATTTGGTATTTTAATTGTATCCCAGAGGTCTTAAATGTTCTGTTTATACTTTCTTCTGTTTTCTTTATTATCGTCTGAATGTTTAACTCAGTTATCTTGTTTTAAATTCTAATATTTCCTTCCATTTTGTTCTGGCCTATTGAGGCTTTCAACTGAAATTTTGTTTGACTTTACCAGTCCAAAATCCCAAATTCATTTTTTAGGATTTCTATATATTCATTTATTTCTTCTTACATATTTTACATTGTCTTTCTTATTTGATCCATCTATTTATCTGTATTCTTTTAAGTCACAGTTTCTTCTTTATTGTATTGATGAGTCCTATAATCCTTTTAAGAAATTCTTCATTGTGTATATATACCACATTTTCTTGATCCATTCATCTACTGAGGGCCATCTGGGTTGGTTCCAGATCTTAGCTATCATAAATAATGCTGCAATAAATATAGTTGTGCTGGTAGCTTTAGTGTGGTCTTGTTTGTGATCATTTGGGTAAATGCCCAAAAGTAGGATTGCTGGGTCATAGGGGAGCTCTATGTGGTGTCTTTTGAGGAACCTCCATACTGCTTTTCAAAATAGTTGAAAAAGTTAAAACCACACACAATGGAATTAGATGCTTCCATCAGAAAGAATTACATTGCTCCATTTGTTAGAAAATGGAAAGACTTGGAAAAAATTATATGAAGTGAAGTAAGCCAGGCCCAAAGAAACATAGGTCCCATGGTTTCCCTTATTTGCAATAACTAGTATATGTCTGAGTCAAGCAGAAAAGGTCAGATAAGTTGGTGTTAGGGAAATGAACCCCAAGATAAGTATTCAAATGTTTTTTTCTTCTTTCTTGCTATTGTTTCTAACATATTTATAAGATGATTTCTTTGTTGCTTTGTATGTCCCTCCCCCATGGTTTAACCCCTGCTTTCACTGTATTTGGTGTTGGTATAATTTGTGGAGGGGAAGGGAAAAAGTAAATCGTTTAAATAGGGATACAGTTAGACCCATTGCAACAATGAGATGTACAAGTTGTTATGTCAAAAAAACGAACTTTACAACTTTGGTGAGGAGTGGGGGAGGAGGGTTGGGAGGGGAGGAAGGGATGGGAAAAGGAAACAAAGGAGGAGGCTGCAATGCTTGATAAGAAATGTACTCATTATCTTGCCCATGTAATTGTAACCCCTCTGTACGGTATTTTCACAATAAGAAAAATCTTAAAAAAAAGCAATTCTTCAAAATTTCATCTACTCCATAATTAGCATCTATTATGATAAAATTCTATTTGAAGAAGTCATTTTGCCTTGATTTTCTCATGATCATTGGGTTTCTATGTTGAGATTTGCATGTCTGAGGCCAACTTGTTGAATGGATGTTTTAATTACCTTCTTTCTTTCTGTTCTACTATTATTGATGTTCAGCTAGGACCGAGTTGAATGCGGGTTGAAGGGCCATTTTTGAGGTGGTGGAGTACTGGTACTAAAATGCTCCTCAGGCACCATTTATGCTGAGGGGTGGATGAAAAGTGCCTCAGTGACCGATAGCTGCAGAGCAAACAACTTCAACACAGTCCAGCTTCAAACAACCATATATCCTGGAAAATATTGTATTGTATTGGGACTGTCAAAGCCTACCATTATGATTGTGAGTCTTATGGTTTGGAAATAAACCTGCTAGTGGAATGAAGTGTGACCTGGCTCAGTGGGTGATACGAGAATGGAAGAATCAATTTTTGAGAGACCAAGTGCACAGGCAGGTTTCTGCATTAAAGTTTTAAACCTACATGGAGAGGAAGCCAGTCAACTTGCTTTTATATTATTTGTTGGCCATGAAGATGACAAAGAGAGCTAAATACATAAACTGGAAAAAATGCCTTAAACCCTGAATCTTAAATCTTGTCCCAACATTTGGGGCTTTTAAAATTGTTTGATTGTTAGGTATTTTTTTCTACTCTTACCATATTTATATTTGTTTTTCTCCATCTTCTAACCTACTAAGTTACACTTGCTAACTCCTGCTAGAGCCAGGAAAGTACATACTGCTTTCAAAAATAACATGCCTTAAAATAGAGTATGTGAAGAATGGTCCAAATGATATTATGGTATTTTTCCTTTTTTCCTTCCTTCTCTTCCCCCAAATAATTTTTTTCCTTTTCCTTTCCTTTCCTTTTCTTTCTTTCTTTCTTTCCTGTTCTTCTCTTTTTCTTTATTTGCTTTTCTTTCTATATCTGGTGACACTAGAATTTGAACTAAGGGCTTGGTGCTTGCCAAGCAAGTACTTTGCACTTGGCCACATATCCAGACTCCAACCCTTTTTGTTTTAGATTATTTTTAGGTAGGGTTTTATATTTATTTGGATTGGACTCCAACTACTATCTTAACTTTGCTCCCACATAACTGAAATTATAAGTATGATATCATGCCTGACTTGCTTGTTAAAATGAGGTCTCACAATATTTTGCTTAGGCTTGCTCCAAACCTCAATCCTAATTTTTGCCTCCCGAGAAGTTGAAATTATAGACATGAGCCAGCCATAGTGTCTATCATCCAATGGTCTTTTGTGTGTGTGTATGTGTCGGTCATAAGGCTTGAACTCAAGGCTGTCCCTGAGCACTTTTGCTTAAGGGTAGCACTTTGAGCCACAGCTCCATTTCAGTTTTCTGGTGGTTTATTGGAGACAAGAGGGACATTTTTCCTTTGCTGGCTTCAAACTCCCATCCTCAAATCTCAGGCTCCTGAGTAGCTAAGATTACAGGCATGAGTAAACACCTCCCAACTTGTTTTGTTTGTTTTATTTTTAATTGTCACACTCCAGTTTTTGTTTGATTGATTTTGTGTTTGGGAGGGGGTACTGGAAGTAATAGCCTTTCATTCAGTAAGTGAAAGCAGAGTTTCTACCACTTGAGACACACTCTAAGCTCTTTTTTAAATTTTTCAATAAGGCTTTACATTTTGCCATCCTTAGAAAATGATCTTCCACCTACACTTCCAATGTAGTTTGGATAATAGTCACAAGCCACTACGTTGGGCTTACTAACTGAGATAGGGTCTGACTTACTTTCTGTCTAGCCTGGCCTCAAATTGTAATCCTCCTGATCGCTACCTCCTAAATAGCTGAAATTACAGACATAAGACTCTATACCCAGCCTATGATGCTATTTTCTTCAACACTTTCATGTAGCCAGTTTAATCTGTGAATCTTCCTAAATTATCACTAGCCAAGATGTAAAAAGAAGGTACATAAGAAGATTAAATGAGTGTCTAAAGCCTTATTAGTGAGCCAAAAATGTACAACACTGAACAAATCCAAATCAAATCCTATAAATAGGCATTTTGGTGATTTGTTGCCAGTTCCCTAACCTTTGGCTAAATAAAACATTTCTTCCTCCACAGAATGAACTGGTTATGTTTGATCTTTCAAATCTCTTCTAGCCTTTATATCTTTTTATACGCACTGACCTTTTTTGGAAACTTAAGTAATGCCTTTCACATCTGTTCATTTCACATATTTTGAAATGCAAAATAAGGCTCCTGTCCTGTTGGTATTATAGCCAATGAGATCCAGATTTCATATACTGCAATTGCCAAAAAAACAGAATCTAGGAAGAGCTGTAAATCCCATATGATGCTCAGATTCGTGTAAATGATGTTGTGGTTACCCACAACCAGGAAATGTTGTGTATGAACACTCAAGGGGCTAATACAGAATTTTGAATCTCTGCTATTAGTCTAAATAAAGGCTCCATAAGAAAGCCTCTATATCCAAGAATGATAACTCTTTGCATTGTACTACCTATATCACTTTAGAGATGATACATTGCTTCAGAAATTTAAAATTGGTTTATAGTTCTGCATACTGGAAGAAGCAGACAGACGGAGTCTCCAAAAAATGTGGATAGAATCAAAGTTTAGTATGATTGAAACATCAAGTGTGTAATAAGGAATTTATGTGTTTGTATGTGTATTGATTCCTTTATAGTCTTTCCATTTATTATTAGACACTGCATACCAGACAGTATGCTAAAAATAGGAAGGTAAGTAAATTCTTGTCTTAAAAGTAACAAGGTTTAGGAGCAGATTACAAAGTAAGGTAAGGTAATAACTACAGTAGATATCATAGGTACTTAGGGAGAAAACCCTAGTAAAACCCAGAATGTTAAGGAAGCTACCTGGAAAAGGTTTCCTTTTTGCTGGGAGAAATGGAAATGAATAGCACTTGCAAGAGTCACAGGTCATAGTTTTAGAAAAGAGGAGATATCAAGTTGAAGTGTTTCGATATTTGGCTGGGGTATGTGACACTCAAAGAGGAGCACAAGATTTTGAGTCACAGGGGGTTCTGGAATAACAAACAGGACTTGGAGGGTGGAAACAAAGAGAAGAGGTTCATGTCAGATGCTCAGAGTTCCATTTTACAGGGTTCTATTGCTGTATGTTACTCAGCTGCTGATCTAAGAGGAAAAAAGCAAATTAGAGCTGGTTCATGAAAACAGAAATTTGGTTTTAGAAGTGTTAAGGCTTGATTTGTGGCCTCTGAGTAGGATTTGGTAGTTATAAAATGCATAATAGGGGAGCTCTATATGGAGTCTTTTGAGGAACCTCCATACTACTTTCTAAAGTAGTTGAACAAGTTTAAACTCCCACCAAAATCCCATTTTGGGGAATTTTCCCGAATGATCACAAACAAGATCATACTAAAGCTACCAACACAACTATATTTATTGCAGCATTATTTACCATAGCTAAGATATGGAACCAACCCAGATGCCCCTCAGTAGATGAATGGATCAAGAAAATGTGGTACATATACACAATGGAATTATATGCCTCCATCAGAAAGAATGACATCACCCATTTGTTAGGAAATGGAAAGACTTGGAAACAATTACATTTAGTGAAGTAAGCCAGGCCAAAAGAAACATAGGTACCATGGTTTCCCTTATTTGCAATAACTAGTATATGTCTGAGACAAGCAGAAAAAGTCAGATAAGTTGATGTTAGTCAAAATGAAGACCAAGATAAGGACTCAAATAGTTTTTCTTTCTTGCTATTGCTTCTAACATTTTTTATTGTGAAAATACTGTATAGAGGAGTTACAGTTACATGGGCAAGATAATGAGTACATTTCTTATCAAGCATTCTTGCCTCCTCCTTTGTTTCCCCTTCCTATCCCTTTCCATCTCCCCCCACCAAAGTTATAACGTTTGTTTTTCAACATATCGACTTGTACATCTCTTTGTTGCAACGGGTCCAACTGTATCCCTATTTAAACGATTTGTTTTTTTTCCCTTCCCCTCTACAAATTATACCAACATCAAATACAGTGAAAGCAGGGGTTATACCATGGGGGAGGGACATACAAAGCAACAAAGAAATCATCTTATAAATATGTTAG
>NW_012267276.1:4972411-5027207 GCF_000151885.1 Dipodomys ordii | reverse complement strand
TCCTCAGCACCACATAAGCAAAAAGAAAAAAGCTGGAAGTGGCACTGTGGCTCAAGTGGTAGAGCACTAGCCTTGAGCTGAAGAGTTGAGGGACAACACCCAGGCCCAGTGTTCAGGCCCCACGACTGGACCCTCCCCCCAAAAAAGAAAAAAAATTTGAATACTTATCTTGGGGTTCATTTCACCTAACATCAATTTACCTGACCTTTTCTGCTTGTCTCAGATATATACTAGTTATTGCAAATAAGGGATGATTTCTTTGTTGCTTTGTATGTCCCTCCCCCATGGTATAACCCCTGTTTTCACTTTTCATTGTATTTGATGTTGGTATAATTTGTGGAGGGGAATGGAAAAAACAAATTGTTTAAATAGGGATACAGGTAGACCCATTGCAACAATAAGATGTACAAGATGTTATGTCGAAAAACTAACTTTACGACTTTGGCACGGGAGGGGGGGTAGGTGTGGCGGTGGGGGGGAGGGATGGGAGGGCAGGGATGGTTAGGGGAAACAAAGGAGGAGGCAACAATGCTTGGTAAGAAATGTACTCATTATCTTACTCATGTAATTGTAACCCATCTGTAAGGTATTTTCATAATAAAAAACCCTTATTAATAATAAAAAATGCATAGTAGAGCTTTGGGCTGAAGAAATAGATTAGCCAATTTCTAACAACAAATACTTGTGATAAGACACTAAATGATTGTCTGGAAATTTTACTCCTTTGTGTTTCATTTATGCTGGGGTTTAAATTTAGACCTCATGTTTATTTGGCTAACCCTCTACCCGATGCACTATGCCCCCAACCTTTTCTACTTTAGGTATGTATCAGACAGAATCTTATGATTTTGGTCTGGAACAGAACTCAGACGGTAATCATCCTACCTATGCTTTCTACATAAATGGAATTACAAGTGTGCATCCACCATGCTCAGCTTGTTTATTGGGATGCAGTTTCCTTATCCTTGTGTCTAGGCTGGCTTTGAACTGTAATTCTCTTGTTCTCTGCCTCCCAAGTGGCTGGAATTACAAGCCTGTAATCAAGCTAGCACTTACAATATGTCCCAGTGCCTTACTCATGCAGACATTAAATTTTCACATAATGTGTTGAGGTAGATACTATTTTACAAAAAAGGAGCAAAGGTACAAAGAAGTTGCAAAAGGGCTGGGAAGGTGGTTCAGTGGCAGAGTGCTTTGCCTTGCATGTATGAGGCCCTGGGTTCAATTCCCTAGCACCACATAAGCAGAAAAAGCCAGAAGTGGTGCTGTGGCTTTAAGCAGTAGAGCACTAGCTTTGAGCTGAAGAGCTGAGAGACAGTGCCCAGGCCCAGAGTTTAGGCCCCACAACCGACAAAAAAAAAAAGAGAAGTTGCAAAAGTAGCAGACCCCCAAAACCCAAGAATAACCTAGCCCCAGTGTCTCAGTTCTTAACCAACATGGCAATGAGAGGAAATATGATGTCAGAAATATACAACATAATGACAATAGAAGCAGCCTCAGAGAAGACTGGGGAGAGGAGGCAGAAATCAACATTTTAGAAATTGGATGGAAAAATGTACACATGCACTAGAGATTTGAAAAAGGAAGGGATAGACAGGAAGGAAATTAAATCTGTATTATCACAACCAAAAGCATTTCTAAGTCACAAGGGGATAGTCGTGGTGCTCCTATTCTGCTGAGAGTATCAGTACTAAAAGTTATTTACTGGACTTACAGCATGAATAAGGGCAAACTACCACCGGTTAGACCATGATGGGGGTTTTGACTCTCGTACTCAAGTCCATCAATTGAATTATCTTCCTGAGACTCATACATCGGCAGCCTCTGAAAGCACTTCAGATGAGCAGATGTTTCTTTCATCCATCCAGCAGATCTTTCTTTCATCCATGCTAAGGACAGACAGATTCTTAGGATGGAGGGGAATATAGACTAATTAAACTCTACAGAATGTTCTAATACCCATCCAATGCTCTGAACCAGCACTTTAGGTCACCACAAGTCAGTGATCACTTGAGCAAATGACCTGGCCACAAGCATGCCGGATGTGATTTATTTGATGGTTGAACAAATTGCTACGGAAAACAAAAAAAAACAAAAAACTGCAGAGCAAATAATGCTAAAAGACCTGGAGAACCATATATTAAATAATTTCCTAAATCTTAACTGAGAGTTAGTCATATCCACCTCTGTGTGTGTGTGTGTGTGTGTGTGTGTGTGTGAGTGTGTGTGTGTGTGTGCACATGCGTGCATACGCGTGTCGGTACAAAGACTGAAAACTAAGGAACGCACGCTCCTGCTCAGCTTTTGTGAACATAGCTGATCCTATTCCTCTTGAGCCAAGTCTTTACTACTATTCTTTTTTTCCTGGTTAATTGGTGATTGGATCTCTCAGATTTGTCTTTACTAGATGGCTTTGAACCATGATCCTCAGCCTCCTGACTGGCTACAATTATAGATATAAACCATTGTGGACTGGCTTTAGCTACCTACTTAAGGAAGATTCTACCTTGTGTACTTAGTCCACAAATCACTGTTATATTTATGACAAGGAAGACATTTTCACCATGAGCTTCAAACTGATATAGCTTGGCAATTATGAAATTCAAGAAGAAAATTTTAGCAAATCTGGGAAGGACAGTACAATTAAAGGTCCTCTCATATCTGGTGGTTTAGTTTGAAATGAGTGAGGTTTTTTGTGTTGTTTTGAAAGGATAATTTAATATATCTTTAATTTTAAACCATTAAGGGGAAGAGTTTCAATAGAAAATGTTGGGTTTATTTATTTCTTTATTACAAAGAACTATACAGAGGGGAAAATATATTGTCTTTTTTTTCTTTTCTCCTGCTTTTCCAAAAAGCTTAATTGAGCACAGCTGTGATATTGTAGGGACCTAAAGCAGGAAATGAGTTCTGATAATGCTACATTTCCAAAGCACTTAAACATCATGGCGAAAATACCAACAACTCCTTTTGAAACTAACTGCAAAGAGGAGGATTTAATTCAGCCAACGATTTCAGATCTTATTTTCACAAAGATCCCGAAAAAGATCCCTTTTCTCTAAGTTACTAGAACATATGACACATAAGCATCAAAATAAGAAGTTCAGAGAAAAGGGGAAAAAATGAAATTAGATTGAGGATATAATGTAGGAGAAAAAGGCCGCTGTCCCAAACAGCGATTTTCCTTCCTGTGCTCTGACTGCCAAGTACAATTGCACGTTTTTGATTTAACAGCAATCTGCCCAGGATCACTTCTTCAGTGGGACTCTGGCCAATGATGAAGTGCTTGGGCTCTTGGACAAGTTCTTAAGCACTCTGCAATGATTCAGTTTGAGGAAAGATATTTTTAAGTCTTCCAGTGTCAACAAATGTTAAAGCTAATAGTAGCCCTATGTCATACGCCACCCCCTCCACACACACCTCCTCCTTCAGCCAGGATTTATTTACATTACTGACACATAACAGTGATCTTGTACTTTCAACATATGAAGCCTCTTGCTTTAGAACATTTGATTATCATATTTTGGGTCATAGATTACTAGTTTGGGTTTAGCTATAATGTGTGCTCAAAATAGTAATATGTGTGTTCCCTGTTTTTCAATGCTTCATCAAGAAAACAAAAGGAAATTGAAGGAAATATAAGAATGCAAATGTGAAATGAAAAATTAACATAAATTAACATATTGAATATAAGTAGTTTCTAAAAGGTAACTTCATGTAGAAATATAAAAGTATGAGCTACATGAAATTACCAATAACTGATCATTAGGGGGTGGCAGTTTTAGGTGAACTAACCTATGTGTGCATACAACCTAACCCATAAATAAAGGAAAATAAAATTCTTACTATAATAGTAAGTACAATTTATAGGCGAAGAAATTAAACTACTATATATCAGAGAACTTACCTCATCAGAACAACAAATTTTGTTTTATTGTTTTTGATTTTTGGAGATCCGGGGTTTTGAACTCAGAGCCACATGCTCACTAGGCAGTTGCTTCACTACTTGAGCTACCACCTAATCCTTTTTTGCTATATTTATTTCTTCTAGTAGCATCTTGCATTTTTGCCAGGATGCACATTCAGATTGTGATCTTCATACTAAGGTCTTCTGGATATCAGAAATCACAGTTACATACCATTATCTCCAACTTGTTGGTTGAGATGGAGTCTTGTCAATGCGCTTGCCTAAGGCTGGCTTTGAATCCTAACCATCTTGATCTCAACCTCCCTCATAGCTGTGATTATAGGTATGAGCCACTTGCTATTACATTTTGAGAGATATATTCATAAACTGGGTGCTTATGGCTCACACCTGTGATCCTAGCTACTCAGGAGGCTGAGATCTGAGGACCATGGTTTGAATATAGTCCAGGCAGAAAAGTCCAGGAGACTTCTATCTCTAATTAACTACTCAAACAAAAACAAACAAATAAACATAAAACAGATACACAATGCAGGGATGTAAGGGGAAAATCAAATTAGGTAAGAAAATAAAACTTGTGGCACCAAACCAGATAGGCAAAGGTCAAACATTGAAGGTAAAATTGAGCAAAACCATTTAGAGCCTCTACCCCTTGGCAAAGAGTTTAGACTTTATCCTATAAACAACACAACAGAGGAAAGACATAACCAGAGAAATGCCAAGATTCAGTCTCTAGTCTAGAAAGGTAACTTCTTTTCTTCTCTACGTATCTCATAACTCTGTACAAATTAGAGGAAAATAATTCATTTCTTAAGTCACATTCCTTCCACACACTGGATAACATCACCTTAGCATACTGACTTTGTTACACTAAAGTACTTTAATGTCATCTCCTGGAAGCTTGCCAGAATGAGCCATCATGTCTATCATGGAAATGGTAATTAAGAGATAGAAACATCTTTTTGTAGTAACCATAAATATGGCAAGCATAGTTTTGGAAACAGTACACAGTTAAGAGAAGAGAGAGAATAAATGAGCTAAGTTGGTAAGATTTTCTCATAGCTTGGAGCCAGGCTAAAGGTGACAGTGTGGCGGGAAGTGAGGATGATGGATGATAAAAGTACCAGCCCTGTGAGGTGCTGAGTGAAAAGTTAAGAGAAAAAAGACTCATGCATAACTCTAGAAATTGCATCTGATCCAGTCCTATGAAGTGCATTGCCTTTCACTGTCACCAGAAATGCACAAAGATTTGCAGGTGTAGATAGTTTGGACAACCAAAATTTGGATATTGTAAGTTTGACGTATGAAACAGGTAATTGCATAGCGTGGTCTAGATCTGAGTGGAAGGCCCAAAGGCATTTTCCTGGTTGCTTCCTGCATACAAAGAGCAGAAAGACTAAAAGCAAAGGGAAGACAAAAAAGGACAAACAAAAATCAGCACAGAACACAATATGGTAAATTTTGGAAGACAAGTGAGATCTTGGATTCAAAATGAAAAAGAAATATTCTAAAAGGAGTTATACCAAGATGACAGTATCCCTACAAGGGTGTGTCTGAGAGCCAAGAACATAGGAGGTTGTTTTTCAGTAAACAGTTTAAGAGCAGTTTGAAGCATGTGGTAATGACAGAATTAAAATTTCTGGATGCCAATTAATAATATAAATGAAAATTAGAATGTATTAAATCAAGCTAGGTGTCAGGAGCTCATTTTCCTACTTCCACTCAGGAGATAGAGATCTGAGGATCATGGTTCAAAAGCAGCCTGGAAAGAAAAGTCTGTCCACTGTGTTACCTCCAATTAAGCACTAAAACCTGAAAGTGGATCTTTGGCTTACGTGGTAGGGCATTATCCTTAAGTAAAGAAAATCTCTGGGACAGCATCCAGGCCCTGAGTTCAACCCGCAGGACTGGAAAAAAATAAATAACAACAAAAAGAAAAACCCAAGAAAGTAGTTAGTAGCAAGTACTTTTTGTCAAAGGCGTGGGAAAGGAGATTTATTGTAGATAGGAAGCATGCTTTTGGTAAGTACTGGAAAGAAAGAACAAAGAAAATGGAGTATAGAATAAATAATTGCATGCTTTATGTGTAAAAAACTGAAAGAAAGGGAAGTGAGATGGTTCAGGACATTTGAAGGCCAGTGGGAAAATGTTTGAAGATAAATAGCAGCATATAATTCACTGTCTAGCAGAGAGTATGGACCAGAGTTATCCAAATCAGTGTTATTAGCACTTGCCTTCAATACCTTATTTGCTGCTTTCCTAGCCTGTAGGAATTTAGAAATTTAGGGGAATGGAAGATGGAACATTTTTCTACAGGACTTAGAGATATTAAGAGGAGGTTGAACCAATGACCTGCTGCAATTTGACCTTTCCTAAGCTTTCTCTAAGTGGGAAGAGGAAAATAAACTGCTGTTTTTCAACAGCTTTATCTCAGATTTAGTAAAGAAAGATCTGATAATGGCATCTCTCATTTTCTTTCTCCACACAGGACTTTCCCTACTTAAATCATGTATTCCAAGTAGTATATTCAAGTTTAAAGTCTTTTAAGCATAGTTATTGGTTCCCTTCTGAGTTTCCTCCCCGACCTTCACCCTACAGCCACTGGGATTAATTAGTTATGCTTTGATTTCCTAGGCAGAGAATTTGTTCTATGGATGGGTGTGTAAACACATTCCTCTTCTGTGATTAAATGGAACCCATGCTCCTTCTGATACCCACGGACAGAACAGGAACTTTCTTCTCAGATGGATGATGGGAATTATCCTCTACATTGTCACCCAGGCTACTCCTCACTTGTATAGACACAACCTTCACTGTCTGAATCTCAAAGCAGAGGACCTCATACATTATTCCTAGCAAATAGAGGCTGAATCACTGTGAGTTTGCTGGGCTCCGATTAGACACTATGATACATTCAGGATGAGTACTCCATAGAACATGTGGCATCTATCATCTTGGCCTATTGAAAACACCTCCAGAAGTCAATGATGCAGTCTCTAAATTTCACCACAGCATTACAAAGTTCTTTATCTCACTCTTGGTAAAAGGCCTGGAAAAAATATACACAAATTCAGGGCATCAAAGTTGAAAATTCCTAAAATTTAACTAGAAAGGCAGGATGAGCTAAGTATAAATTTTGCTTTATTTTGACGATTGAGAAATTACACCTTCAATTTTCCAAAATCTACCTACCTGCTAGAATTCCAAGCTGAGGTTTACCAAGATTTGGATCTCTTGGCTTTGAGGTAATAAACAAAGGAACAACAGCAATGCATGATTATAATGTAATTTCCAAAAATACACGTTTTTTTAAGTCACAAAGAATGAATAGCGTTAGGAACTAAAATGACATATGCTCTCCTAGATTTAAGGGAATGATGTTATCAGATTTCAGACAGTATAGTATTTTTACTTATGAATTCTTACTGTCTTTAAGCCAAAACTGTTCACTGTGTCATAGCTCTTTGACCATGGAAAGGATTCGTGTATCTGATATTGAAGACAAAGTGCCTGCCTGACTTCCTGCTTAGATGGGCTGGGATTGTCACTTTCCAGGCTTGGAAGAGTTGTTCTTCCTAAAGAAAATTCATGCGACCTGCACTGACACAGCAGCTCTTAGATAATTTTATCGGTTGGAAATACTTTCATCTTTTGGATACAGATTAGTAGCACATTTTCTTTTCATGTCCAGTAGGCACAAATCACTAAAGTAGGCAAACAAGCCTTCCTCCTACATTTGATTCCTTTGGTCTGTGACTCAGCCACTGAGTGTGTCTGTGGGTCTGTGTGAAAACCTATGACTATATTATTATGGCAACAGTAGTTTTAGAAAACAATTGTTCTGGTACAGTCTGCCCTGGACCGCTTCCTTTCTGCACTGGTCTCTGCAAAAAAATGTGTGTTCAATTGCATTCTTCTGATAGAGTGCAAGAGAAGAAAGTAAAAGAAAAACACCAAAAACAACAAAACAGAAAAACAATTCTCCTCAGGCTGCATGACATCAGATCTGGAATTAAGCTTGACGGCAGAGAATTTGAAAATGGTCTGCCCAGCTAAGTGCCAAGTTTCTGTTTAGATTTCATTTCCTGTCTAGTGAAATGAACAGTGACTCCTGTCTCCTTGAGATAAAAGGCATCTCTGAACAAGATGCTTTAATGAAAGCCAATGGACACTGTCATGGCCTTTATGAATTTGATTCAAATTAAGGAGCCCAAACTCAGAACTGGGTGATGGAGTTGCTAGCTAGAAGGTAGTAAAATGAGGGCCTTGAAAAGGGTAGGCATCAAGAATTGTGAGATTTTTTTTTTTTTGGTGAGTTTTGTGGAGGAGAATTAGATATACAAAGACAAAAACTTTTCCTGTATAAAATTGCTGAGATGAATTTAGGGTCTGTTCTGAAGAGACATTTCAAAATATTAGCACTTAAAACTACCAAAATGGGAGCGCAGGTTTTAAATAATGAAACTGCAGCAGAAGCAGAGTCTTGGCAATGAACATTGATATCCCCCAACTGACTTATATTTGATTGTGCTGAATGAGTAATGCTTATGAATTAATGTAAATTATTTATTGAAATTCTCATGCCTCCCCTTTCGTCACCCCTTGTCAGGGAAGAATGTATCCCCAGAGAACTCGCCTCGGAGCTGCATGTCAGGAACATTTTAAATGACTCATATAATAATGCTTGTGTCTCTCCTGGCAGGAACAACTGGAGCCTCACAATACCCCCATCGTGACTAAATGATGTGCACATTTCTCATTGTCTCAGAGCCGTCTCCCCCCATGAGCTCATGGCTTGGATTGGCCTTTTGTCCTGGAAGAGGGGGAATGGGGCACTTGGGATGAAGAGGTATACCTTAGCCACTGGTTAGCATTGAGGTTTAATTTCCCTCTTCGTGCCTCTGTCTTAGTTTGCCCTGTACGTAAAGGTTTTGTGTAGGAGGTAGAAATCAACACCAATGGAGAGCAGGTCCTCCCGGTTATTGTTCAATTAGATAAGAACACTAATGGATGCGACAGACGTGTTTGTGGATTGTTGGTAGTTCATTAAGGAAAGCAAGGATGTAAATGTTAAAATGAATCCACAGCTTTATATTTGTAAAATCTTAAGTTTTGTTAGCATCATTTATTTGTACAAGGGGATCTCATTTTAACATGTCCACCTATGCATACAATGTATCCTGTCTGATACATCCCCTCTATGGACCTCCCTCATCCCTTCTCCTCAGTCCCCTAACCAATCTCAGCAAGCTTCATTGTTCCATTTTCACATACATAAAGCACTTTGGCCATATTCACTTTCTCTCTCGCCATGCTTACTAGCACCCACACACCAAACAACATGTTTCAGCCTCGTATAGTACCTTTTCACATTCGGTGAAGAGGGCAACAATCTTGTAAAACAGTCTAAATATTATTTGATTTAGTTCTCAAAACAGTCCTGAAAGCATGTGCTCCTTTTGTCAGTGAAGAAACAGAAACTCTAAGACGGTTCTGTTTTAGTGCAAGTTTTCCTTCACTCCCAAATTGGATGTGCTTCTTATGTATTTATGATAATGAGGATATTGTTTATTTATTCTAATGAGAATGCCATAATCAATTGAACTAATTGTGATTTTTTTAAATTTAAGAAACATTTATACCCAAGACAGAGTTGATGGGATCCAGGTGGGAAGTGATGACATTATTAACAAATGCTCTCTCAAACCTGAGCTTCTTTTGCTATAGCCTGAAGATGAATTTAAATTGCTCTGATGATTCTAGGTAGAGAGCAATGCTAGACATTAGTGTCCAAAAATATTTTTGTTGCAGCAAAAAGTTTCAGAACAATTTCACCTCTCCTTGATCAGTTATTTGCCAAAAGGTCTATGTAGCCCTTTAAATATGATTGTTACCCTTTATGAGGTGGATTTGGTTTGTTTATACATATATAAGTTTCAAAATCCTGTCTTAAGTACTGGAAAAGATGTAAATTCACTTCCTCTGTTCACTGCCAATAGAACTGAATTGAGCAATGCCAAGGAAAATGACCAAAAGAGGCCCAATTGTCTCCCCGTCTAGTGGAGTGTCCTGAGTATAACACTGGCTCTGTTCTTACCTATTACAACTTCCTCCATTTCAGGGTTGTTGGCAATGTTGAATGTTCCCAATCCCTATTTCCATATTGGTCTCTTCTGGAAGGTGGCAGGTCCACCCACAGATTGGTTTAAGCCTGCAGATTGCCCTGTGAGAGGTTTTGGGAAGACTACTGCCAGTCTAGGTTGAGAATACAAGGCTACCTTGTGAAAGGAAGGGAATTATCTGTGTGTGTGTGTGTGTGTGTGTGTGTGTGTGTTTGTGCATGGCACTGGTCCTGAGGCTTGAGCTCAAAGCCTGGCCTCTACCCTTTGCCTTTTCACTAAAGGCTAAACACTGTACCAATTGGACTCCACTTCTGGATTTTTGCTTATTAATTGGAGAGAAGAGTCTCACGGACTTTCCTGCCTGAGCTTTGAACCTTAGACCCCTGCGTAGCTAGGATTACAGGCATAATCCCGTGGCACCCAGCAATCACCTTCTTATGTATCCCGGGCATGCTTTGCGCTTGTAATCCTCCTGCTTCAGCCTCCACCTGCCCAGTGTTGAGATCGCAGGCTTTCCCCTCCACACCTGGACAGGGGGGGAATCCCCTTAAAGATTCTCCAGGGATAACACAGAGGAAAGCAGAGGGAATATGGCAGAAGTTTTAATACTAATAGACTTCAATCTCAACAGCAGGTAGGGACCAGATGGAGTCAAGCTGTCTTTCAGGGAAGGAGTGAAAGGGAAAATGGAAAGTAACCCAAAAGACCACGTGGAAAGAAGTCAAGTAGAAGAAAAGATTCATTGCCAGCAGAGCTGACAAAGTCAAGTTCTCTTGAGGAAAGGGAGAAATGGCACCCTTTGGCTCCTTGGAGGCCCCTTTTATAACGGGGTGCTGGAAGTGGGAGGTGTCTCACCTACTGCGCAGGTGCTGCTGTAGAGGGTGGAGATTAGGTCTGCCACGGGGGAAGGGGACGCTTTGTTCTAAGGTGGAAGTGATTTTCCGTGGGATGTTGAGGGATAATATTTAAATTCAGTCCACAGATACTTGAGATTCCCAGGTCTGACAGTGCTTATCTTACCTAAACTTGAAATAAAAATGAATTGCTGTAATTTCTTTTGTCTATTGCTTTCTATTGGTCTGGGATTGCTTAACTATAGTAATTGACAGCAAAATAAATTTGCAGAATTATGAGGTACAATGGTTTCTTAAGGGACAGACCAGATAAGGCATATGTGTGATATTCATTTTAGAGTGGGGAATATACTAGGTTTACTTTTTACCCTTAGTATAGTAGTAAATATAGATCAGTTCTTAAGTCTTCTATGTCAACACTATCCAAATATAATTGATAGAAACCAGTGTTTCAATAGCCACATTTTAAAAGCCAAAAAAGTACTCTATCTCAGTCATTCATGTCTGTCATCCTTGCTACTCTGGAGGATAAGACTAGAGGATCACAGTTTGAAACCAGTCTGGGCAGAAAAGTATGTTAGATCTTATCTCCAATTAACCAGAATAAAAGCCAGTCTGGAGATGTAGCTCAAGTGGTAGAGCAACAGCAATGAACAAGAAAGCTAAGCAAGAGCTTGAAGCCATGAGTTCAAACTCCATACTAGTAAAAGAAAATGAAAAGGAAAGGAAAGAGAAAAAGAAAGTAAAGAATTAGGTACAGTTCATTTTTGATATACAAAACATCATCATGCTAATGTATAATCAACTTGAAAATCATCATGGCATTCCTTACTGTTCTCAATATTCAAAATGCAGCATGTATTTTATACATACAATGTATGCATTGAGATGGGCTGCATTCTAAGTGCCATGCTGCTACACATGGCTTGTGAGATCTGTAGTGGATGTACAGATTTCAACTCTCAGAGACCTCTCTTCTCCATAGGTACAGCATTCATTTCTTCCATGTCTGTCATGAAAAAAGACCATGGTCATCACATTTGTATTTTAGATCACATTTTGTTCTGTGTTGCTGCTACTGGCATGTCTTCATCTATACCAACTTCAAGTGTTTCCTTCTTCAAAACACAAACTAAATAAATAATGTATCACATACACTTGGTGAGATGAAGTTTCCTGATGGGAAATTGACGTACTAATATATTTACTGAATGTCATCATTTATAACAAAGCACCTGGTGTGGGTGTACAACCTGGCATTGGACATCTGACAATTCACCAAAGCCACTGATGATGTATGTGTTTTCCTGCCCTCTTCAAGTAACAGAACAACTAGATTTTTTTCAGCAAAGATTATGGTAATGGAAGTATAATATTCTGTGAGCAAAGTAGTTTGAATTTGAAGTTGAGGGGTAATGGAAGAAAGGTGTCTCCTCCCCATGGGGCTGCCTCTGGACAGCCCATCTCCTCACATGGCCCAACTCTCTGCACTGTCTCAGGTGTTGACCTTCTGAAGCCTGGCTTCTGATCTTTTCTTTTGATTCTGAATGATTCCCAATGGCCTCCTGGTAAATTCCAATTTTTGCTTAATATAATACAGTGAGTTTCTGCCAAACACCTGGATTGCGCCAAGTCAAAAGTGTGCCTTTTGTGATCTGAGCTGGGCACTGGTGATTCACACCTGCAATCCTAGCTACTCAGGAGGTTGAAATTGAGAGGATTGAGGTTTTAAGCCTGTCCTGTTAGAGGAGACTCTATCCTTAACTGATCAGCAAAAAGACTGAAGATGTTGCTCAAGTGGTAAATTGCTAGCTGAGAACAAACAAAACAAGCAAATGAGAGGCCCTGGGTTCTAATCCCATTAACACTACAAGCCAAATAAAACACAAAAAGTTTGGGATAATTTCTATAAAATGTTGTTAAGTGAAAAAACAAAGTATTCGCATGGTTTTTTTCTTTCATGCAATTGTTTCTAACATATTTATAAGATGATTTCTTTGTTGCTTTATATGTCCCTGCCCCGTGGTATAACCCCTGCTTTCACTGTATTTGATGTTGGTATAATTTGTGGAGGGGAAGGGAAAAAATAATTTAAATAGGGATACAGGTGGACCCATTGCAACAATGAGATGTACAAGTCGTTATATTGAAAAACAAACTTTACGACTTTCGTTGGAGGGGGGGAAGATGAGGGGGAGGTGGGGAGAGTATGGGAAGAGAGAGGTAGGGGAAACAAAGAGGAGGCAACAATGCTTGATAAGAAATGTACTCATTATCTTGCCCATGTAATTGTAACTCCTCTATACTGTATTTTCACAATAAAAAAACAAAGTATTCAGTTTAAAAAGGGTTGTTTTTTGAAGAATAGAGATGAAATATACTTTTCACAAAAATAAAACTAAGAAACCAATTAAAATGAAAAATAATGTGGAAATAGGTACAGCATACTGAAAAAGAAGCAAATGTGGAAATTAATAGAATTTTTTCTCATGGGGTTTAGCAGTTTGTCTTCACTTTAGACACTGAACTATTAAATTACAGATTATTATTTCTGAAGTAACTTTAGTGTCTTCCTACTCACATCCACTTGCTTTAGAGATCAGAGTATTTTCTAAAGGGCACATGTATTTATTTATTTTTTTTGGTTCATATCCGCAGTCAGTTTCAGATGAAATGGGGCCATCTCTTGAAATCCCAATCCAAACAGCTCTACTCTGTTTAAGAGGTCTACTCTGGGTAGCTATGTAAGCAATGTATTTATTAGAAAGCATTGTAATCATAGACACATTAGAATAAAATCCCATTCTACACTACTGAAGGATAATTTTTAAAATAAAAAATATGAAAAGAATAGCTCTGTAGCATTATCTTAAATAGAGCCATTCACCTAAGAGCCTCCTTGAATCCAATCTCCCCACTACCGATGCCTCAGGCAGTCATGTGACCGTCGTGTCACTTGTCCTAAAGATAATAAGGATAAATCTGGCCTATAAGAATCAGAGATCTGGTCATCTGCTCATCTCCCCACAGTCCTAGAACTAAAATGATTCCTGAACTGTTTAAATACTATCTATGAGCTATGCAAATCTCCATGCCCAGGAAAGTAAGATGCCTTGGTCATGTGTATTTTTTTTTCTAGTTAAGGGGTTTTAAGAGCTAAAATAACATGTTGAGTTGTTGAGTAAGAAAGTAAATAAATACAGGTTTATAAAATGTTCAATGATGTTTACTGCATGCCAGAACCAGAGAGAAAATTCCACACCATTAAGTGGAAGATGTACATGAGAGAGCAAAACTGTCAAATCTATAAAGCTGCCTTAAATTAGATCACTTCCCCCAAGAATCTATTTATGCACAAGTAAATAAATATATGTTTTCTTCCTTGTTGCGCGAGTCTGCTAGGTCCTAAATTCTAGGACTTATTCAGGATAGTCATACATTTCACATTTGCTTAAGTGGTTTAGTTTTGACTTGGCCAAAATTTTCCTGTTTGTCTGCCAAGTCTCACTGTATGTTAGCTTCCTTCTGGAAGCTGCTGACTGTTTTGGTCTGACAAATGAATTAAGAGTACAACATCATTGGAGTGATTTCTAGACAATTAATGTACCTTTGACATTTTGACGAGTTTATCTACTGAAAGACATTTGTTTCTAATGTGTGCTCCTTTCTGCCGTTTTGTTTGAAATGTTTGGCAGCTAGTTTTTGCAACACTTCCCAATCTACATCAGCCTCTGTTTAGGTTTCTTTCATTCAACAGTCTTTGCCTCTATTTCTAATGCAAGCAACAGTTCTAAATTGTCCCGCTACTGGCTTTTAACAAACCCAGCCCTTCTAATGCATCATTTTACTCTCTTCTGACTATGTTGATTTGAGACTGTATACTGAAAGTAATCAGCATGAGAGGGAGGAAGAGATACTCCACCTCAGAGACTGGAAATGTGAGCTTTAGAAGAAAACCTTATTTATAGGGATAAGTTGCATTCTTAGGCTACTGATTCTGTTGACCATCTATTCCAAAGAAAGTCAGATGAGATCACTCTTAAATCCAACTTAACAAGGTAGGAGTGTAAAGTAGTGCTGTGCAACTACTGTGGAAATCAGTATGGAGACTCTTTAAACTATCAGAAGTCAAAGACTCTACTGTATCACACTTGGACATACACATAAACACACACACACCAGTACAAGAGAGATACCTGAATACATTTTATCACATCTCTGTTTATCTCCTTCTTTTCAATATATAAATAAGAAACAATGGAATCCTACTGAAATAATGGGACTGAAAAGCATTAGTTTGATTCCTGGAAAACAACACTGAGAATGAAATGAGCAAGTAACCAATGTTATCAAGGAAAATTAATAAAGATGTGGGAAAGTGGAACCAGGTTGTTAAGGACAGGAAGCAGCACCAGGGGAAAACAGTGCTGCTTTCATTGTCCACAGGATCTTTAGAGATGGCACCATGTATCAACCTTGAATGTTACTCTAATCATGCAACAATAGACTTAAGGCATTTATATTTCTGCCCCTATTGGTCATTGCTTAGAAGTGGCCACAGGTAAAATAAAGGAATAGAGTTGGAGTATTTATATTTCTACACCTATTGGTTATTGTGTAGAAGCTGCCACAGGTAAAATGAAGGAATTTACCTTTGTAATAACATCTGGATTTCTACTTTGAGGTAAACCAATTCCAGTAACCCTGGAGCAGTCTTCTAGAAAGCCGAGACACAAGAATTGCTGCAAAGGAAGTAAGCTATCTCAGATCGATTGCGTACTAGACCTGTAAAGGAGTCATAGTGAATGTCAGCAGGGTACTAACAAGAACTTCTTGGGACAGGGATGGAAGTTCTTAATCTACCTATTAAATCTTCTAGTAGACAATGGCTAGAATAGACTGCCTAGACTACCTCCATCAAAGGACCTCTTACAACTCTTGATCTTACAGAAATCAAAGAATTAGTCAATGAACACTCACCTTTTGAAATAGTCCATTTCACTCAGATAAAATTTGTCCTAAGTTCAAAAATATTTTTAGGTTGTAATTTAAGTAAAATTTTGCAATGAAAACACATGGTTGCAGTTTTGCAGCCTGAAAGGTCTGTGTCCTCATTTTCTGTGACAATGTCATTTAGTTAGTTAAGGTTGCATTACCGTCGCACCTTACTTCTCAATTGTTTAGTAGTATTTGCTATTCTATCTTACAGCCCATAAGTGTTACATCTTTAGCTCGCTAATTCTAATTACTCTCTATAGTTTCTTTGGTCTTTTGCCCTCTAGACATTGAGGAAGTCTATCTGCATTAAAGAGATTCATCACTTTTCTATGGTATGGTTATAAATATTTTACCTTTTTCAAAGATACAGTGACTTTTTGAAAAGAAAAATCCAGCCTCTCTCTGGTGACATGTTTCTGGTAGGTGTTCACTTTTATTTATTTTTTATTAATATGTTTTTTATTGTGAAGATTCCGTACAGAGGGGGGACAGTTACGTGAGCAAGGTAATGAACACATTTTTTATCAAGCATTGTTGCCTCCTCCTTTGTTTCCCCTTACCATCCCTGCCCTCCCATCTCCCCCCACCCACCAAAGTTGTAAAGTTTGTTTTTCGACACAACATCTTATACATCTCATTGTTGCAATAATGGGCCCACCTGTATCTTATTTAAACAATTTGTTTTTTCCCTTCCCCTCCACAAATTATAACAACATCAAATACAGTTTTCATACTGCTCTCCTTGCTATATCTGAGGCACTTTGTGCTGATGTTGTGAAAGTTACAACTATTGAATTAAGTGGATTTTTTCAAACAATTTTTTTTTAGATCTGCCTATGATATTTGGTGCTATTAGTTGAACATACATGATACTGCTTATTTGGTTAATTATCTTCATTTATGTGAGTGCATTGGTCTTCTCTACTTTATAAAAGTATCTTTATGTGGAGACTATGGTGATGTTCTGTTGATACTATGAAACTAGATGGATTTTTCTCTTACTCATTATTTGTTGTGGTTAGTTGGAAAGACAAGTTGACAGGGAAGCTGCCAGACCATACTTACAGATGGTGCAGTGAACATATTTCTGCTTTGTGTCTCAGATTCAGATTGCTTCCTGTAAATGTAGCTTTTCTGTGTAATCTACTGTACCTGAATTGGCAAATACAACACAATTACTCTCAGAAGGAATTGTTCTTATCATATTAATTTCTGAAATCTACTTTTCTTCAGGCATTTTGATATTACTGTGCTTTATCTCTGCATATACTCCTGCACCTGGCTTGCTTTCTCAAAATGAGGGAGGTGTTTTCAGTGTTAGGAACAATGAATTTCCTAGGGATCTTTCTTTGATTTACCAGTTTGCATTTACCCAATTTTAAAATGCTATTTATTGTCATAAAATGTTTAATAATCATGATAAGGTTTTATCTTAGAGGAAAATCTGATTATATAAATAAACACATTTCTGAAGACTTAAGAAAATAGGTTTTGAAAAGGTATGAAACAGAAAGTAATGAAAAGCACAAGTTTTCTATTTTGCAATTCAGCAGTCTGGAAGCTGAAGTTTATATTGGTATTTATCTATTTACTTAGACTAACCAAAGTCTCAGTTTCCTAATTTATAAAGTAACAGTAATCCTCTTCCACTTCCTTCCCCTCCCCTTTCCCTTTTCAGCCATGCTTCACCACCATGCATGGCGTGGGGCAGCAGTTTGATAAATAAACTTCTTTTCCTGCCTGAATAGCACTAATGAAACCAACCTATTTAATATACCTTACATATGGTGCCATGAGTCGGATGGGGATTTTGAATTGGAAATGTTAGAATTTCCTAACCACCCCTTTTCTGCAAACCGAACTGTCTTGAGACACCACACGAGATTTTTCACCAATACCATTGCTGGTCTTCACATCCACATCCACACCACTTCTCTACTCTGATGAGTGAAACTACTCTCTCCGGTTCTCTGTTGCTCAGTCTCTATCCAGATGTGGCACCATGCCAGAGAGCTCCTACGGCCTTTAGCTGAAAGGCCGGTCACTTCCAAAGCTGAGGACGCTTGGTTTTGGGGGCTTGGCCATTTCGCTCTAGAGGGCTCTGGGGGAAGCCAGGATGCCACTTCTGCTTGGTCAGCTCTCCTTCACTCACCAAACTGACTCTCCTACACATTTAATGGGGTGCTGCAAGTCATTCCTGAGCCTTGAAGCCCCTTTGAAATGCCTCTTGTGCTCCCTGGAAAGCCAGAGTGCCTAATTTTTATGCCATTCTCAGTTTTAAACAGTTTTTGCCAGTGCAATGGTAAATGGTCAGAAGTCTGTTTACTTTCCGGATCTTTGCTCTCTCTCTGCCAATCATGTCTAATGTTCCCTTTCTCTTTTCTACATTTTGGCTCATACCCTGAAGAGTGTGACCCAGGCTGGGTCCCAGGGACCGCCCTCTAGGTTCCCTCTCAAAGGCTGTCCATTCTTGGTTTGAAAATTGTCAGAGTTGCCATTTGTTTAGGTTTTCTTTGCATTTTTTCAGAAATTCGCCATCTTGAGTTCGCCATCTTGGCACCACATGGTGGGTTAAGGATTGGTTCTCATCTAACTCTTAACCTTCCACTAAGCTTACTAACTCTTAACCTTCCACTAAGCTTACAATTCCATCCATCTATTCTAAGGTGCCTTGCTAACAAGTTGCTCTTTTCACAGGCCCTGGTAACTGATGGCCAGCCATTTGATGTGCTTTGTTAGCAAAGATGTCTAAACATTGTTGTCAAAAATTTTAGGTTTTGAGTTTTGCCTTTTTGTTTTGTGTTGTATATTCTATTACTGACTATGTGGTTCTAAAATACTGTATCTGTGCTAAAATTCTCATCACATCTAACAAGTTTTGTCATTTCAGAATATTTGTTGGTCAATTCTTGATAAAGAACCAGGTAAAATCTACTTATTCTGCTTGATCTCCTTGTTGCTTTAATTGGAAATAATAAAGGGCTTTTGTGGCAAAGATTGCAGTTCAAAGCCAGCCCAGGCAGAAAAATCCCTAAGCAACTCCCAACTAACCTGCAAAGAGCCAGGCTAGAAGCATGGCTCAAGACTCTTATCTCTAACCAGCCAAACACTGGAAGTGGTACTATAACTCAACATGGTAGAGCACTAGCCTTGAGCAGAAGTGCTCAGGGACAGTACCCAGGCAATGAATTCAAACCTCCGTAAATACCAACTGGGACAAGCCATCCAGCAATGAGCACCTAGACTCAGACAGTCTGGGGAAGAAGGGACCATGGAGAGAAGTAAGAGGAGATGATGTCACATCAGCAACTTTGTGCCTGCCCTTTCAAAATTAACCAGATCCAGAGGTCAATAGAAGTAAGAAGCCTACCCATCTAATGTCCATACTTGTCTACCTTTCACTGGACAGGAATTTATATTGTTGCCTTTGTCACCTGACTTCTCTACCTAGTCACCAGATGTCAGAAGTAGCTAGGGACATTTCTACCAACATTTTCAGCCCCAAGTCCTTCCCCTTGTCATTTATTTGCTCTCCAGTACATTTTTTAATCCCTCAATGCCTCATGAGACTTCTCCAGACTTCATCCAAGAGACTTGCCTCCTACAGACTTCATCTAATGACTCAACACTCAGCAGCTGCCTGCTGCCTTCTCCCAGAGGGGACCATATCTCAGTCTCTTACCCCTACTGCCAATGCCCTCTTGTCAGCAGGAAGTAGCCAAAGAGAATCTGTGCCATATTTCATGACTATTAAAAGGATTATTAAGGTCCATTCCTGGATGGTGAGCAGACCCCGCCCAGTACCTGTGTTACCTAGGCAACTGGGACACCTGGAAGAGGTCACATCCGCATCCACCAAAGGTCACATCTGGATCTGATGTGGCCAAACCTTTCTCCCACCTGGTCCCACCTCCCTTTACCTGGTCATACCTTTCTTGCCCCTACCTTAGATAAGGCTTAACCCAGGACCAGACGCTCTCTTTGTCAGCCTCGTGGAGTACCAACCTGGCTTGGTCCCAGCAGGTCTACTGAATAAACCTACCCCTTACCTGAAACAAAAATAAAGTAGTGTGTCCTTGATTTCTTGTTAGAGCAATTAAATATGCTGCATTTTATAAGCTTTCAACTCATATAGTATCCTCAGTGTATAGTAGCTCTGCTTTGTATCACGTACTCATGAATAAGTATTTGTCACAGTAATCAATAATACAATTTCTTGAATAGATAGGTTAAATACTAGGCAAAAAATAAGTATGTTAAAGAGATTCTTATAGAAGTTGTGAAGTCATGAACTGTTGAATAATGAGATAATGCTTATTATTCTGAACAAAACCTGTCAGTATAGTTTTGATCAAATTTATATGTCAACTGGGGTGGAATATAGTATAATACACATTCAAAGACATCTACGTGTGATGAAAGTACTCTTAATCTGATTAAACTACAATTACATGTGATCAGTAGACTCATATTACCCTTTACAATATGAGTGAATTTCAAGCTTAAAGATGAAAGCAGCAAAGGCGGAAGTCTTAAATGGAAAGAAATTCTGCCTGCAGACTGTACAATAGAAATTCTGCCTGTGTGTCCATCCTGTGGACTTCACAGTACAGTATCAGCTTCTAACGTGCAGAATCTCTTGTCAATTTGAAGATTTAGAACTAGTGTGTCCCCACAGTGATGTGAGCCAAGTCATTAAAATTACCTCTTCATGCTCTTATGTATACACACAGAAAAACGGGCACAGATAAACATCCACTTATATATACACATACCATAGCCAATCTCTTACTCTGCAGAGCTAAGAGGCTATTTCAAATATCTAGAAACATAGGTACATTTCCCACATTTCTACACGTATGTGTTTATATATATGCATACTATCAGTACATAGATATACATATATATGTACACATGTATACATATGCATGTGTAAATGTACATATATATTTAATCAGTTAATAGAAGACACATCATCCTTGAAATAAATATAATTTAGGAGAAGGTGTATATATAGAGAAACATTAGGATGATTATTCATCTATGTGGTACATTACATTTTAAAGTATACATAGACATATTTGATTTCTTTAAAGTAAAAGGTAAAGGAATTTTTTTTAATTAAGGAAAAGGTATAACTTTTCTGAGAGAAAAACACAAGGAATTACAGTGTCCTGGAGCAGAAAGAAAAGCAACAGTTGTGCAGGAGTCAGCACTAGGTAGGGAAAGCTGTGCTATAATTCACAATCCACAAGGATCTTAGTACATCAGAGTCTGAAGACAAAACTCCACCAGGAATCCAATAACCAGATTTTCTCACACTTGAGTGACTTCCTGATGTTCTACAAGGTTCTCAAGGTGAAGATCTGGCAGAAATGGCCTCCTGCGTCCTTCAGCGTGAAGAGACAAGAGTGAATGAAATATATCAGGAGAGCTCCTTTGACCAGAGTCCAAGGCATAGAGATAGATTTAATCATCATCTAATTCACCCAGGATAAGAAGGAAAAACTTCAACTCTACCTCCCTCTAGTTTGTACGTGAAGAAAGGGAAATCCCTAGTCAAGCTCACTGTACTCATCCTGATCTACCTAAAGGAGGTAAGGAACTGAGAACTGTGTGACATTACATTCCTGAAAGTCTGAGACCCAATCATAAGACTACAGAATGTGTCTCCTCAAATACAGGTGTGTGCATACGTGCACACACACACACACACACACACACACACACACACACACACACCGTGTACTCTTACAATAATTGCTTTTACGTGGTCCATCATAACTTCAGATCCCATAGAATTTAAAAGAATAATAATGAGCAACTCTATACCCATAAGTATGATAAACAGTGTAATATGAGTTCTTAAATCATACCTACCAAATTTATAAATACAATTAATATAGAGGGATTTCTATATTTTAAAATTGAATTGAGACTTGATAACCTTATAACACAGAAAACAACAAGTTCGTATGTGATTGTTATTGAATTCTACAAAGCATTTATAAAATAAATTATACTGACTCCTGACAAAGCATTTCACAGGGAAGCATTCCTTAGTAATTCTGTGAGGCCAGCATCACCCACTAGTACCAAACTGAGGCAAAGATAGTTGTTAGTAAGAAAACTACAGAACAGTGTCTCCATTGAACACAGATGTACATTTTCCAATCAAATATTGGCATGTTGAATCCAAAAAGTATATATGGAATTATATACTACAATCAAGTATTATTTATCCTAGGTGGTCCAAGCTGTTCAAACATTTGAAAGTCAATTAAGGTAATCAATGACATTTAAAATTAAAGAAGAAAAATTATAATATCAATAGGTATAGAAAAAGCACCTTGGAAGAATCTAATATTCCTTTATGATTCAAGACTTTCTGAGAGGAGAGAGAAACTGCCTTAATTTGATGGAACATATTTACAAACTCCTAACAACTAGTGTATCATGTTGAATGGTTAAGTAATGTTCCCATTCTGTTGTGGTTTGGATGTAAAGTGTGTACTCAGAAAATCACATGCTGAGAACTTAGTACCCAAATGAAGGATCCAATTATTGGGAAGTGATTTGACCATGAGAGTTCTGACCTAATCAATGGGCTCATCCATTGATACATCCCTGATTTTGTGCCATTATTGGAAGGTGATAGTAATTAGGAGGTGGCATCTGGCTGGAGCAAGTAGATCACTGGAAGTGTGTCTTCAAAGGGCATCTCCTGTTCCTGTCTCTTAATCACCAACGAGGTCAACAGCTCTCCTTTGCCATGACTACCCTTCTGTGAGGTTTATTCCTTGTTACACCAAAAAAGGAAGCAAAGTCTTTTGTGAACTGAACTTCCTAAACTATGAAACCAAACAAACCTGCCCTTTACATTCTTTTTTTAAAATTTACATTCTTTCTGTCAAGCATTGACACTGCATTGAAGAACTAACACACTCACACTAAGTTTAGGAGCAAAGCAAGGAATGGTCATCTCTCCAGTGCTTCTCAGCATTATACAGAAGTACCAGCTCATCAATAAAACATAACATAATTAAATAAATAAGACACAGGGAGAAAAAAATAAAACTTTATAGACAGTGATATACAAAATCTGAAAAAAAATATTAAAAACTGGATTAGGGCTCAGTGGTAGAGTGTTTGCATGCATGAGGCTCTGTGTTTGATTCCTCAACACCACATAAGCAGAAAAAGCTGGAAATGGTGCTGTGGCTCAAGTGGTAGAGCGCTAGCCTTGAGCTGAAGAGCTGAGGGACAGTGCCTAGATCCAGAATTCAGGCCCCACGACTGGCAAACACACACACACACACACACACACACACACACACACACACACACTGGATTAATTAGCAATTATAGCAAGGTTTTGTGATATGAAATTAATGGAAAAAATCTATTCTGTTTGTAATAGAACAATGGATGAGTGAAATTGAAACTAGACACAGTATTATACTTTTAATCCTAGCTACCCAGGAGGTAGACTTTAGGAGAGTAACAATTGGAGGATATCCTAGACAGAAAGTTAGGCCCCATCCAACAAAACAAACTTAGCATGGAGGCATAGGTAGGAGGATTACAAAGGCAACAAAGGCTGAAGACTTAGATCAATTAGTATAGCGCTTGCCTAGCAAGTGAGACACACACTCTGAGTTCAAGACCCAATACCACGAAAAATAAACTACTCCCAAACACTACGTCGTAGGGCATGATATTGCCTACAGGCAATCTCAGCCCTCACCCTTGGAAGGCTTAGACAGGACTGACAGTTTGAAGACACTGAATTATAAAAAGATATAAAGAAACAAGTTCATCATTCTGTGGAGGAAACCAGAGTATACCCTATGGAATCTATAGGCACTGAGCAATAATGATATATGTGCACTTACTGAGTGTACTAAGTGAGAGCTAAGGGTGTGGACAAGGGAAGAGGCTATGCAATTATGGAGGAGGAATAGGAAGGACATCTCTATATCTCTATATAGGCTCAAATTTACTAGGAACCCCAAACTGATCTAAAAATCTTCTCTTCATGCCTGGCTTACTTCACTTAACGTAATTTTTTCCAAGCCTTTCCTGAGTGAAGCAGAAAAGGTCAGATAAGGTGATGTTAGGGAAATGAACCCTAAGATATGTATTCAAATGTTTTTTTTCTTTCATGTGATTGTTTCTAACACATTTATAAGATGATTTCTTTGTTGCTTTGTATGTCCCTCCCCCATGGTATAACCCCTGCTTTCACTGTATTTGATGTCAGTATAATTTGTGGAGGGGAAGGGGAAAAACAAATCGTTTAAATAGGGATACAGGTAGACCCATTGCAACAATGAGATGTACAAGTTGTATGTTGAAAACGAACTTTACAACTTCGTTGCGGGAGGGGGGGAGAAGGATTGGGTGGGGGGGCAGGGGGAGGATGGGAAGGGATGAGAAGGGGAAACAAAGGAGGAGGCTACAATGCTTGGTAAGAAATGTACTCATTATCTTGCCCATGTAATTGTAACCCCTCTGTTCAGTATTTTCACAATAAAAAGTATTTTAAAAAATCTCTTAAATATATTCTCTGGTGTTGTAGAAACAATTTTTAATTTTCTTATAAGAAGAAAACACAGTGTCCAGGGAAACACTAGTTCAGGAAAATTAGATTTCAGTGTTATAGTACTAAAGAATTGAAAACAAGATACATTTTCAACAATGAGAAATAATTGTGATATCAGGATCTGTTCGAGAAAATATATCCATTACCATATATTTATGTGACATTATATAATTAAAACAGCAAATTATAAGGTTCAAATTTTTAAAAGGGCAAACTTTTGCACCTAGTCTTACTGACAGTTTTATAGAATACATAAATGACAACACTGTGGAGATAACAATTTAGGAGTGCTAATTTAAAGAATAATGTCAATATTCAAATAAGCCTGGGTGCTTTTGTTTTTGTCACTATTCTGTAAGTCTGTCTTGTGTGATTCCTTCCAGTTTATTTTTCTTTATAAAAACTATAATTTAAGCACATAAGCAAAAGCAATTTTGAGCACATTCATAGACAAATTCTGTTTGAATTTTTAAACTCTAATTTCTTAACTTAGGCTTTTAATTGAGGTCCATATATGTGAAAATTGTTAGATAATATTTTTATTATCAATAAAAGAAAAAAACTTCTTATATTTATGGCTACTGCTTAGTAATCAAAGACAGAGTCAAACTACTTAAATTACGTACTGCTACAAAATATTTAAATCATGATGGTGGCTAAACTATAAGCAAAAAGCCTAATAGTGTTGCAAATAACTAGATTGTGCATTCAAAAAGTTAGTAAAATATATAAGATCAACTCTATAGCTACCAAAGGTAATTTGCCTCATGCCTATAACCTTGATTTTGTTCCAGTCTACTTTTTGAAAAATTTGCAAAGTCAGCAAATACTAATCAACCTCATTCGGGGTGATGGCATTCCCTAAACGGACAACATTCTTGCTCAATTAATGCAAAAGATATAGAGTCTGCATCAAGGTCAGAAATAGAGGAGTCTCTGTGGAGCAAGCTGGACACAAGCAGCTGAGGAATTAATTATACCTGAATTTGAGAAGAAGATGAAGGTCAATCACTACTGCAGTTACTTAACCTCAGAGAATTATCTCCATCTCAGATAATTCTGGAAACTCATTAAAAGACCGAGTGGATTAGTTTTCTCTCTGAAAGTTAGGCTGGAAATAATGGACCACTGTCAGATGCCATGGCATGCCAAACCCTAATTAAAGAAAGAGTTTCTTGAATGAAAAGTAGAGGATTGATTTGAAGACTGTTTGGCCTTAAACACAAAGAGGATGATGAAGTGTTTTTGTTCACTTGTTTTTTTTTTATTATTTTTACTGCTTAACTGGGAAATTAGTATGTAATATTCTGGGCACCTGTGTGTGTGTGTGTGTGTGTGTGTGTGTGTGTGTGTGTGTGTAGCTTTGAACTTAGGGGTTAGGTGCTATCTCAGCATTTTTGACCAAGGTTGGTATTCCACCACTTGAGCCATAGACCTATTCCCATGGTATAGATTTCTTGACAATTGCCATTGAAAGGATACAGCCAGTTATTCATGAATGCTAAGCTTAAGCTTGCTTCTTTATATAGAAATGAAACTGAGGTCTAAAATATTGTAAATGAAACACTTTCAACTCCATTAGAGACTGACTGAATCAATGACTCCAGGAATCGTCAAGTAGCATTTCATTGTGGAGTTGATAGTGATTCATGTGCAGTAAATGATCAGTAGAGGCTGATATTACAGGTGAAGTAACATGTTTTAGGTGAACAAGGAAAATCAGGAACATTTCAGTTATGATAGATTTCTTAGTTAGGATAGTAATAATGGGAAACATTTTTTTTGTTGGTCATGGGGCCTGAACTCTGCACCTGGGCACTGTCCCTCAGCTCTTCAACTCAAGATTAGCACTCTACCACTTGAGCCACAGCACCACTTCTGGCTTTTTCTGCTGTGTTGCTGAGGAATCGAACTCAGGGCCTCATGCATGCAAGGCATGCACTCTACCACTGAGTCACCTTCCCAGCCCGATGGAAAACACTTTTAAGGGAGAAATATAGGAGGTGTTATAAAGGGAGACATTTATATACCTTAGGCAAAAACTATTGCATTATATTTATATAAATTAACACTATTATATTACATTAGTTATGTTATATTAATTATATCATATCATGCCTTTTCAGAAAAAAATTCTGCAGATATCTATAGCCAAATTAACACTGGATGTTCTTTCTCTCTGTTTATTTCAGTGAATATATCTTTTGCTTATTTTTGGAAATTGTTTTTCTGTTTAAAGTCTTGTCTCATGGCTTCAACTTGTGTAATAATTGATATCAGGTTAATCAGTTTTCCAAGCTACATTGTAATTTCAGGCTTATTCACATCTTATTTAAGATCTCATTGCTTGTTATCTGGTAAACATGAACACATCATCTTGGACATATATTTTAATTGCATTCTGACTTTATTTACATTTAATTCCTTACTCTTAGGAAGAAAAATATGGAGACATACTCATTCTTTAGATGATGATTTAAGAATTCTAGATGTCTCAAATAGCCAAAGCAATTTCAAGGGAGCGAGGGAGTAATGCTTGAGGTATCACATTATTGGACTTCAAGTTGTACCACAGAGCTACAGTAACAAAAACGCATGGTACTGACACAAAAAAGAATGGAACAAGTTAGAAGATTCAGAGATAAGTCATTGTAGCTACAGCCATCTGGGTTTTCATGAAGGAGCCCAAAGCCCTTATGGAAGAGACAGACTCTTTAACAAATGATTCTGGGAAAACTGTGCATCTACATGCACAAGAATCAAACTAGATTCCTATCTCCGAATCTATACTAATAACAAAACAATGTGGACCAAAGATCTTAGTATAATGAACTGAAATTTTGAAATGACTACAGGAAAAGATAGAATAAGCACTAGGCAGTAACTTCCTGACTAGAATTTCAGTAGCTCAGCAAATCAGACGAAGGACTGACAAATAGAATTGCATCAAACTAAAAAGCAGTCACTAACTTGACAAAACAACTATAGAATGGGAGAAAATCTTTACCAGCTATAATATCTTGCAAGGGATTACTAGTGAGAAAATATAGGGACCTCAAAAAAATAAACTTCCAAAGAATCAATAATCCAATTACTAAGAGAGAGAAAGACTGGAATGGACAATTCTTGAAAGAAAAACTGCAAATGACCAATAAAAATTTTAAACATTCTCAACATCCCTGGGCATAAAGTAAATGTAATACAAAATGACACTGAGATTTCATCTCATTTTTGTCAGAATTCCATCAACAACAGAAACAAACGCAAGCAAGTAATGTGGGAAAAATGGCACTCTTACAGTTAATGAAAATATAGATGAGTCCAACCATGGCATTCAGTATGGGTGTTTCTCAAAAACCTAAATATAGAACTAGTCTATGTCCCAGAAATACCAGCCTTTGGCACTCATCTGAAGAGTGTGAATTAGGGCAAAATAACACACTCATGTTCATTGCAACACTATTCACAACATCCAAGCTTTGGAAATAACCCAGATTCCCTCCAACTGATATATCAATCAAGAAAACGTGAGATTTATGCGTACACAATGGATCCAAACAGAAGAATGAAATTACTCTATTTGCAGGATATAGGTGGAATTACTACAGATCTTCATGTTAAGCAAAATAATCCTGATTCAGATGGTAAAGTACTTTCCCTAAAGGGTATATAGTAGACCACACTGTATGTAAACTCATAGGAAGAAATAAATATGTATATATTGTATCATATAAAAATTATATACACATATACATATTATATTCATCTTATATATAACATGTATATGAAGCATGTATATATGTTATGAATGTTATATATGAGTATATTTTAAATATATGTACATATACATATATTTATATACATGCTATATAAAAATATAGAATGCTTGTAATATGTGTGTATGTATGCGTGCAACTATCTTTAGTATATATTAATAAGTGTGAATATTTGAGGGGAATAAAAGAAATATACAAAGAAAATATTACAGGGTAAATATACTAAAATACATTGTATCTGTGTATGAAAGCTGTTGAACAATAGATAATATGGTATATGCATGTGTGAAATTCCATGGCAAAGACCCTTTGAATTATTAAGATGCACTTTAACAAAAAGTGGATATTAAGAAGATGTCCTTTCTGTGTATGGGTACTAGTGGGAGGGGAGGATCAACAGAAAAGGTGAGTGGGTGTGAATAAGATCAAAGTACTTCATGTACACGTGTGAGAAAGGAACAAAGAAACATCTTGAGATTGATTTGGACAGGAGAGGATAAAAGGGATTAGCCTCGTCAAGATGCCTTATATGCATATATGGACATGTCAAAATGAAACTGCCTCATACAATGACTTGATAGAAAGAACGAAGGAAAGAGAGAGAGAAAGAAGGAGAGGAAGTAAGAGAGGAAAGGAAGGAAGGAAGGAAAAGAAGGAAGGGAGGGAGGGAGGGATGGAGGGAGGAAGGAAAGGGGGAGGGAGGGAGCCAGAGAAGAAAAGGATTCTGAGTCTTTAATGCTTTGTGCTAGTAATTGAAAGATGGTTGCTGTCTGACTTGGAAATCATTCAAAGCCAAAAGACACCTGCTTTTGCTAAACTGATGCTGGTTTCTCAATATATGTCAATTTTCTTGTTTAGATCCTTGACACCTGACCATGTAATGATTATCCATTATTAACTGTAATTCTGGATGTTTGTATTGATGAATCCTTGAGTGGTAGGACTGGGGAAGGTGATCAGTTATGACAAGGGTCAATGGCTAAAGTAGAAGTCACCGTCTTTTGAATTTGAGGCACGGAGTACTGAAGCAAGTCTAGGGTTCCTACTCCATAACTTTCATAGTAAGCATGTTGAGCCCTAGAAACTGTTCAAATAATACCTTTCTCATTCCATCTCTGGCATAAAACTAAACTATGTATTAACCCCTGTGTAAAAATAAGCAATTAATTCACTCTTAGAATGATGCTTTCCCCCTCCATCACATCCCAATACATTTGCACAAGGCTATATACAATGCTTTTTACTTTGACAAAGTAGTCATTATCTATTGAAGAGCAATTCAATTACTTAGCAGTTAAGCAAATAAAAATCAATGTATCTATGGAATTATTTTGTCAGTCAGGGGCTTGAACTCAGATCCTGGACACTGTCCCTGAGCTCTTTTACATAGGCTAGTGTTCTAACCCTTTGAGCCACAGCTATACTTCTGGTTTTTTGGTGGAAAGTTGGAGATAAGAGTCTCATGGACTTTCCTTCCAGAACTGGCTTTGAACCAAGATCCTCAGATGTCAACCTCCTTAGTAGCTAGGATTACAGGTATGGCAACCAGTGCCTGGCTCTGTGGAATTTTTTTAGATGTATTTAGTATAGAGGACTATATCTTCAGGTCTAAAGACATCTGAAAATCGATGTTATGGAGGAAAAGAATGTTGATTAAAGTTCCTAAGAAAAATTCCTAAACCCACTCAGTATTCCTTTCCTTTTTAAAAAAATTATACTGGAGTTAAAATTCAAGAGATTGCATTTGCTAGGAAAGTATTCTACTACTTAATCCATGTCCTCAAATGTGTTTGATTTTTAGTTATTTTTCAGAAAGTGTCATACTTTTTGCCTTCTCTGTCCCTAAACTTAGATCATCTAACCTATGGTTTCTATGGGATAATATGCTATATGTATGATCCACCATACTTGGCCTTCTAGGTATGCATTTTAAATGCAAAATTAGGAATTATTGAAATAGCCCATAAAGAAAACAAAAAGAAGCCAGGCACTGGTGGCTCATGCCTGTAATCCTAGCTACTCAGGAGGCTGAGATCTGAAGATTGTGGTTCAAAGCCAGCCCAGGCAAGAAAGTCCGTGAGACTTTATCTCCAATAAACCACTAGAAAACCTAAAGTGGCAATTGACTCAAGTGGTAGAGTGCTAGCCTTGAGCTGAAGAGCTCAGGGACAGTGCCCAGGCCCAGAGTTCAAGCCACACTACTGACAAAAAAAAAAGGCAAAAAGAGCTGGGCATGAGTGGCTTATGCCTTTAATTCTAACTTCTCAGAAAACTGGGATCTGAGGATCAAAATTTGAGCCAGCCTGGACAGATAAATCCAAGAGACTCTTCAAATAACCAGCAAAAATCTGAATGTGGAGGTTTGGCTCAAATGGTAAAACATCAGCTTTGGGTACAAAAGCTAAGCAAGAGCATAAGGTCCTGAATTCAATTGCCAGTACTGGCACACAAAAAAAGAGAAAAGAGATAAAAGCAAAAGGAGCCAGGTACTAGTGACTCATATTAGCTACTCAAGAAGTTTCTCAGGCAAAGAAGTTACCCAGATTTTGTCTCCAAAATAACCATTGAAAAACTAGGCTGGAAGCCTGGCTCAAATAGTAGATTGCCATCCTCCAAGTACAAGGCCTTCAGTTCAAACCTTAGTTACTACCCCCACAAAAAAAGGAGAAGGAAGGAAGGAAAGAGAGAAGGAAGAAGACTTCTCTGCTTATTAAAATCACTCAGACTTTAATATAAAATTACAGCTTAATTATGTTTAATGTTTTGCCTCATTCCTTAATAGGTAGTCAAATAAAATAAATGGAAAGGTAACTTTCTTCTCTGCTCTATGACCTCCTGTGTGTGTTTACAGCAACAGAGGAACAGTTTTTTTCTTCCTTGTTCTGTTCTTTATTAATTCTCTCTTTTCAGTTAAAACCTTATCATTCTCTCCAATTGTGGATAAGAAACATGAGTGGCCATTGAAAATCCCTGGGAAACATTTTTTAATGACTATTATTTGTGCCCACTCTGACACATTCATCAAGTCCAAAGATAAGGCCAAGAGCACATTTTCTTTAAAAACTCCTCCCAATAACTATGAACATTAGCTAGGTTTAAATAACACTGATGCAGGAGACTCAGGGAACAAGTTATAGAGCATTATGGTACCGGACTTCTGTTTTATAAGGCTCTCAGCCTCAAAAACAGTCTCTCCTGTCCCAGAGCTCTCCTGGGGCTGTCACCAAATTTCCAGGTTGTCAGAACTTGATTGGAAAAGACACATGCCTAATTAGTCCTTGACTGGCTTCCAATCCAGAAAATGACCATAACCCCAGCTCTGCACAGCAGGCTACGTGCTCATTTTATTCATCTAGTCTGTGACTAAGGCCCAAGCATTTCTATTGGGGAGGGGGAAGTAGGGAAGGAAAAAAAAAGTTGGCAGACAGCTACAAAATTAATTTTCTTGGAGCTGTGCAGCTCCCTGCCTGGAATATTTCACCATTCATCAGACAGCTGAAATTATTTTGATATTTCCCTCTTTGGCAATGAAAATGTAGAAGGAAAGACAAGTTTTTCCTTTCTAATTTCCCATAGTCCCCTTTGCCTGATTGTTGTTCTCCCAGGAAAGGGTAGACCACCCTGAGCACACATACAAGCTGTTCTAACCCTTTCCTGCCAGCTACATGTGATCCTCAAAGTGTAACACTTAAGGTTCTACTGGTAGAGAAATGCTCCAGTTGAATGTTCATGGAACCTCTCTGAAAACTTGAGCCCAAATGGGTCAAACAAGGATGTCTTAACACTCACAAGGTGTTTGAAACAGCCCGTCTGATTCCAAACCCAAAGCCAAGAATCACTTTATTCAAGTGTTCCTTCCTTTCATTCCAGTTACCCTGGGTTCCATCCTGTTCCTGCTATATAACCAACTACCACTCCCCCCCACCCCAATTCCTTTTTGGCTAGTATGTTGGCAAGAGATCTTTACCAATCATTCATGGAATCCTACCTTATGCTCTCAGGCCTAGTCTAGGAAGCAAATGGTTGAGTGTGTTTCTTTTTCAAGGCATTAGGCATGACTAATGTTTGTGGCTTTGTGCTTTAGTAAGAGGCTCGGAAAAGGCATCTCTGATAACCGTGCATTAGATGAAGGAGGGAACATGTTTGCATTGAACGTGAAGTCCTTTGCATTTTGTGTATTCTTACTGGGGTGTGTGTGTGCTTGTGGGAAGTGTGTGTGCGTGTACCAATACTGGGGTTTGAATTCTAGGCCTCACTCATTCCCTTTGGCTTCTTTAGTCAAGGCTGGCACTCCACCACCTGAGCCACACTTCTACTTCTAGATATTTTTTCTGGCTTCATTGGGCATAAGAGTTTTATGTTTTTTTTTTCTGCCTGGGCTGGCATGTATCCTCATATCTTGGCTTCCTGAGTAGCTAGGATTATAAGCATGAGCCACCAGTTCCCACGTTGGGAAAAATGCCCCAATTCTGGAGAACAATTGGTTATTTGTGAGGTTTTTCACCTGTCTGAATTGAACATGTCTTCTCAGACCGCCAAGTGTGAGGTGCCTTCATGGGAACTGGGTCTAGAACACAATGGATGTACACTCAGTTTTGACAAGAGGTAGCCAGTGTGCTTTGTGAGAGAAAATCTTCAGCGGAATAAGAGAAGGAAGAGAATGAGAAAAGACATACTCACAGGGAGACCAAAGGAAGATACTAATAGGACAGAAACAAAAATGCATAATGCATCTGATCATACAAAATAATGTTTATCAAATGAAATGAAATCTAGGAAGTGGAAACAAGTGTTTCTTGTTTGCTGTTTTTCTTTTCTTTTCTTTCTGCCTTTTTGTCTAGATATCTATAGGAGTGTAAAAGAAGGCACAGAATGGAAGGACAAATGGTGAACAAATGAAGCAGTGGTACTCACTAGATCTTATACTGAAAATGAACTATACAACTTGTGGATGGAATGGGAGGGGAAACCTGGGAGAGAGTGAGGGAAGGGGTAAGTAAAGGAAATATACTCTTTGCCTGACCTATATAACTGCAACTCTTCTATTTTTAGATTTCAAATAAAAGTAAAATAAATTTAAACAAGAAGACAACAACCACATCAAAATGAAGTTCCTAAAAGCTATCTACCTCAAGAAGGATCTCAAAGAACTCACAAGTTTTTCTCATGACCCACAGGAACAAGATGGTATTCAAGAGTGAGGGCTAAAAGTGAATTCTATTATAAATGTCACCCATAGAGTAATTTTTAGTGCTTGGCTATTAGAGTACTTATTCTTACCTCTCTATGCACAAATCCACTGTTTCTATAAAACTTACTAAAAAAATCCTGTACTAAGAAAAATTAATTTAATGATACTTCACTTGTAAAATCTCCCCTTGCTTTCTACACTTATTGAAGCGCCCTGATTATGCCAGATCTTCATGCTATTTTCTTACTAAACAAATCCCTTCCAACATCTATGTTCCTCATGCAGTTACGTTTTGTGTTTTCCCTGTCTTTGCCACTTACAACTCATTCATATTGTTTGGTACCTAGAGTGTGTGTGTGTGTGTGTGTGTGTGTGTGTGTGTGTGTGTGTGCTGGTTCTGAGTCTTGAACTCAGGGTCTGTGCACTGTCCCTCAGTGGTTGTGCTTAAGGATAGCTGGCTCTAAACCATGATCCTCAGATCTCAGCTTTCTTTGTAGCTAGGATTACAGATGTGAGCCACTGGCACACTGCATTGCATACCTACTTTTTATTGTAAAGATTATGTACAGAGAGGTTACAGTATTTAAGTCAGGTAATATTTCTCTTATGAACAGTGTCACCTCTTCCCTCATTTCACTTTTTCCCTTCCAATCTCCCTCCCCCACAAGTGGTAGAGTTCATTTTCCAGATAGTGTCTCGTGAGTATCACTGTTGCATTTGTTCACCCTTTGTCCCACAGCTTCTGTGCTCACCCTTATCCTCCTCAAAGCAAACAAACTTATATACAAGACAAAAGGTACAGAAGTCACAAACAGCAACAAAGGAGAGGGGCATAAAAGAAAAATAACAAAAACAAACCCTTGTTTTCATTTCTTGGAGTTAATTTTGGTAAACACCATTTTATATGATCCTATACATATAGCTATTATACCTATTTTAGAAGCACTTTTACTTCCCAGATAGCTTAAACATTACTTGATATTGTTTGAGTCTAGAATGTCCTCAAAGGTCTTCTGTGACAAATTTTATCCTCAGTTTGCTGATTAGCAGATGTTGAAGATTCTAATATGCTGGGTTCCCAGGGAGATAACATTTATTGGAGGTATGACCTCACAGGAGATTGTGGTTCCCTGATCTCATCTTCCCTCCCTCTTTTACACCACAGCTACATCCCAAATAAATGTTTTTTATTATGGTTTTTGTTGCAGAAAATACTGTACAGAGGGGTTACAGTTACATGAGTAAGGTAATGAGTACATTTCCTATTGAGCATTGTTACCTCCTCCTTTGTTTTTCCCCTACTATCCCTTCCATTCCCACCTCCCCACTTCCCCACCCCCACCCCAAGCTGTGAAGTTCATTTTCAACATAGTACATCTCATTTCAACATTGTACATCTCATTGTTACAATGGACCAACCTATATCCTTATTTCAGCATTTTGTTATTTCCCTTCCCCTCCCCAAATTAGAAAAATGTATTTGCAAGATGCAGGACACTGACATCAAGTACAGTGACAACAGGGGTTATACCATGGGGAAAGAACATACAAAAGAAATTACAAAATCATATAGTACACTTTAAATGTGTTATAAACAATAAGCAAGAAGGAAAAAACAGGTTGTGTCCCTATCTTGGGATTCATTTGACTTAACATCATCTTATATGGTTATATGTACATAGCTTTTGACCTTTTCTGCTTGTCCTGTACTTATACTACTAGTATAAGTACAGGACAAGCAGAAAAGGTCAAATAAGGGAAACCATAGGACCTAGGTTTTGTTGGGCCTGGCTTACAAATAAATGTTTTGTTGTTGTTGTTATTGTTGTTTTTGCTTAATCATATCCTTCTGCCATAATGTACTGCCTCCCCATGGGCCCCAAATCAGTGGATCCCAGATACTCAGGACTAAAACCTCCAAAAGTTCGAGCAAAAAACATTAAGGCTTCCTCTTTATAAAATTATTATCACAGAGAAAATGGACTAATACTAATTGATGTTGAATAAACGTTTCTCAAATTGAACAGCATCAAACTGAGTATTTCAACTCCGTAACCTTATAATTCAATAAAACCATTGCAAAGTACACCCCTTAGCATTGTTTTGGAAGAGAAAGGAAAAAAAATCATTTTTTCTTTTCATGTCTCTACCACTGGTCTTATGTGATCAGATCTTGTTCAAAGTATCAGCAATGCCAAAGCAACCACACACCCATGAATTAATGAAGGAGATGGCTCAGGTTTAGCCCAAAGGTGACTGATTCACTCCAATTTCCATTGATGAACATATTTCGGACATCTCTTGAGAGGCTTATTGTGAACAAATAAAAGTAAATCTAATTGTTCAATCAGTGTGTACAAATTTTACATACAGGATTATTTTCTGGAACAAATAATCTTTTCAAGTAGATAACACATGTCATTTGGGTTCTTATATTCAATACTTACTAAGATGTTGGCTAATAAAAGATATCAGAACCATGATCTATTTCTTTTTATCAGAAAATGAAGTGTTTGCAATTTGAATGTTTTATACAAAAATGCAACCTCAGTAAGTCCCAGAATTTGTCTTCAGTAGGAATTGCCTAAGATTTCTAGTTTCTTCAAATGGTTGTAACCATTTGTGACAACCCTGGCTTCTCTGACAAAGGAAGAATGCTTTGTATCTCCGTTCTAATCCATCATCATTAGAGTACACGAATTAAATGCTTCCAGCTTGTCTTAGATCGGAACTCTGCTGCCTGCAGACTGGAAAAGACTCCCAGCGCCTGCTGCCTTGCATTAGCCCTCCAGCCGCACTTACCCAGGAGAGCACAGGGCACGGTGGCTCTGCCATTGATACCTGGATACAATGCAAAGCATCCTTTAACCTTTTTGTGGAGCAAATACATTCTTCTGCAGGTGCCTTTGTCTGTTCTGGCTGCTGTAACAAACTACCATAACCTGTGGGCTTATAAGCAACAGAAATTTATTCCTCACAGTTTTTAACACTTGGAAATATGAAACCAAGGTGTTACCAGGATTAGTGTCTGGTGAGAACAGGTTTCCTGGCTCATAAATGGCACCTTCCATGTGTGCCCTCACCTGGAAAAGGACAAAGGAGCCCCCTTGAGCTTATTTGATGAAGTTATTGTTTTCTTCAGAAGACATTTGATCCTTGTGACCCAAACACTTCTTCTAATTCTTTCATGTTGGGGATTAGGTTTAAATATCTGAATTTGGGGGAGAGACAAGCATTCAGGCCAATGAACCATGGCCAATGCCTTCACTCAGTAAGCCAGCAAGATACAGGGGCCACAGAGACAATTCTCAGCTTGGATTTTCCCTTTGTCAACCAGTGGGCAGATGGAGGGGTGGGGAGGAAGTCCAGTGGGTGTTTTCATCTAAAGAACTTGGATGGCAGGAAATCGGCATGCTAATAAACATGTTTATTCCCGAATCCACTGCAGCTTTGTGGCTGCCCAACTGACAGTTTAGCATCTGGTAGAGCACTGTATGGGTCAACTGCAAAAAGCGTAGCCTGTCAGAAAAATCGGATGAAAATAAGAAGAGCCAAAACACATAACACCTTTTCAGTGGGCAAGGTTTTACAGCATATCCACATGCAGATTTAGTATCTGAGGTCAACTCTTTCACATTTGCAGAATTTCCTCAAAGCAGTTGCCTGTTTTTAAAGTGTGATGAGTGTGTATGTGTGTGCTTGTGTGTGATGTGTGTGTGTGTACTTGCATGTACACATACCTCAGCAGGCACTATGGAACAACTAAATGGAATTATCATGAGATGTCACTGTAATCTGGAGTTCCGGGTAGAAGGAGACAGGTAATCTAGCAGTTTGCATCGTGCACTATTTTTAGTCTGCCCTTTTCACTTTGATCTCATAATTAAAAGTAGTGTTCAGCTTCCACTGGGTATATGCCAATACAAGTTGGCAGAAATTTATGTTCAAGTCTCTCTTTATGAATAATTACTTCTGTTTTTATTAAAAGGAGACCCAAGTGGTACAATGCTTTACTACTTTCAAATACACAGTAAATTTTCAATAAAGTGTTTATTGCTTTTATTATATTGATAGAAATTTAAATTGGAGTCCGAGTAGAGTTCCTAGACATGTGATTTTGGTAAAATCACTTGGATTTTCCGGGCTCTAGGTATTTATCTGTAACGTAAGTCCACCAGGTTGTGGTATGTGTTGAATCTGAGGGACATCATGTTTCCTTTCTAATTTCGTATTTTATGTTTTATGAGAAAAAGAGACATCTTAAGAAGTACCGAATTGTATCTGGTGATGGTCCCAATTTAAGTTAAAAATATGTAAGAAATATTAGAAGTAAAATTCTTTCACAGATTCTCTCTCCCTGTTAATTTGTTTGGCTTAAGCATCCACACTGAGAAAACTTAATAGTTGGGTGAGTTCATGAACATTTGCAAAGACTCATTGGCTTTTCAGGGCAATTGCACAAGCCAGGTACACTCACATATTCACAGAGCAATTGTCATGACTCCCAAACCCAATGACCTGCTTTCTCAGGTTGATAACAGACTTTTCTCTCTTACCAACGTGATTCTTGAGTAAAATTTACACCCAAGTATTATTTTTTGGAACAGACACTTTCACTGATTCTGTATTCATTTATTTCTATTTTTTATAGTGAAAATACCATAGAGAAGGGCTACAACTACATGAGCAAGGTAATGAGTAAATTTCTTCCCAAGCATTGTTGCCTCCTCCTTTGTTTTTCCCCTACCATCCCTGCCCTCTCATCTCCATGACTACATTCCCCCCCCAAAGTTGTAAAGTTCATTTTTCAACATACAATTTTGTACATCTCATTGTTGCAATGAGTCCACCTGTATCCCTATTTAAACAATTTGTGGTTTTCCCTTCCCTCCACAAATTATACCAACATCAAATACAGTAAAAACAGGAGTTATACTGTGGGGGAGGGACATACAAAGCATCAAAACAATCACCCTATAAATATGTTAGAAAAAATAACAAGAAAGGAAAAATCACTTGTGTCCTTATCTTGGGGTTCATTTCACCTAACATCATCTTATCTGACCTTTTCCGCTTGTCTCAGACATATTAGTAATTGAAAATAATGGAAACCATGGGACCTATGTTTCTTTGGGCCTGGCTTACTTCACTTAATATAATTTTTTCCAAGTCTCTCTATTTTCTAACAAGTGAGGCAAAGTCATTCTTTCTGATGGAAGCATAGAATTCCATGTGTATATATACCACATTTTCTTGATCCATTCAACTACTGAGTAGCATCTGGGTTGGTTCCATATCTTAGCTATAGTAAATAATGTTGCAATCAACATAGTCGTGCTGGTAGCTTTAGTATGGCCTTGTTTGTGATCATTCGGGTAAATGCCCAAAAGTGGGATTGCTGAGTCATAGGGGAGCTCTATGTGGAGTCTTTTGAGGAACCTCCATACTACTTTCCAAAATGGTTGAACAAGTTTACACTCCCACCAACAATGCAGTAGGGTTCCCATCTGGCCAAATCCCCTCCAGCATCTGTCGTTATTAGAGTTCTTGATTATAGCCATTCTAACTGGGGTGAGGTGGTATCTCAATGTTGTTTTGATTTGCATTTCTTTTATGGCTAGGGAGGTTGAGCAATTCTTTATGTGTCTATTGGCTATCCTTCTTTCCTTTTCAGAGAAGTTTTTCTTTAAGTCTTTAGACCACTTGTTTATTGGGCAGTTGTTTCTTTGAGGATTTCTTTTTAGGGGATTTATTTTTTGAGTTCCAGGTATATTTTAGATATGAGACTCTTGTTCATTGTATGGCTAGTGAAGATCTTTTCCCAATCTGTGGGCTTTCTGTTGATCTTGCTAGCTATGTCCTTTTCCATGCAAAAGCTCTGCAACTTCATGCAATCCCATTTGTCCAACTTTTCTTTGATTTGTTGTGTTTCTGGGTCTGTATTAAGAACATTTCAGCCTGTGCCAAGGAAACCTAGGGTGTCTCCTATTCCATCCTGTAATGTTTTCAGGGTATCTGCTTTGACTCCGAGTTCTTTGATCCATTTGAAATTGATTCTGGTGCAGGGTGATATATAAGGATCTAGCTTTAGTTTTCTACAAGTGATTAACCAATTTGGCCAGCCATTTACTGAAGTGGCTGTCTTTCAGACTCCACTCCCATATTACTCAAGCTGATTCGAAACGTTGGCAAAGTAGCAGGGTATAAAATTAACACTCAAAAATCAATGGATTTTCTGTATGCCAACAATGAGAAGAGTTCAGCTGAAATCAGGAAAGCAACTCTCCATTTGTAATAAGCCCACAAAAAATAAAATACCTAGGAATTAACTTAACCAAATAAGTGAAGGACTTCTTCAATGAAATCTTTAAAAACCTGAAAAAGGAATCAAAACTAGCTTAAAAAGTGGGAAAACTTCCCATGCTCCTGGATTGTAAGGATCAACATCGTGAAAATGGCAATACTTCCCAAGGCTATCTACAAATTCAACGACCTATCAATATTCCAACCTCATTCTTCAAGGAAATAGAAGAGGCAATCCAAAAATTCATATGGAACAATGAAAGACACCGAATAGCAAAAACTATCTTTAACAGAAAGAACAGTGCTGGAGGAATATCAATACCAAATTTCAAACTCTACTACAAAGCCATAGAAATCAACCAGCTTAGTACTGGCACAAGAACAGACCTCTGGACCAATGGAATAGAATTAAAAACCCAGAATTGAAGCCACAGACCTATAGCCAGCTAATCTTCGATAAGGGTGCTAAAAAAATAGAATGGAAGAGAGACAGTCTCATCATTTATTTCTTTCATCAAAATTTGGTTACCGCTAGATCCCAGGAACTGCAAGCATAAGTATAATATCATTTTAGCCATTTGCCATCTTAATAAAGGATAAATAGGGAGAGCTAGTTGTCCAGAAATTCATAGCTCATCCCAGGGTGCAATCCTTTGTATATTACTCTCTTGATTATAAAGAAAAAGAATACTGAGAAAGTATCTTGAGATGAATACAACCTTTTATAATTAATGTATTATGTTCAGATAAGGGTGACCAAATACCATGAGTACTTTGTGCTGAAGCAACATACCAGTGCAAAAAATGTTATAAAGGCAATTAAAAGATGCTAAAGAAACAAATCATGTCTTCATCTAGTCTAAGGTGTGGTCAACCATTTATCATCTGTTTATTAAACATATTTAACAAACACCTCTTAGGTGCTAAATATTGTGCTATTGGAGAAAAATTAATATTTTATTTCAATGATTCACAGTTCAGAATGAGATTGTAAAGGCAGATAATTATGACAGAGAATGTTTCCTATTTGGACATGTTGATGCTGGGAGGAATAGGAGTCAAGGATTCTTTGGGGATGAAGAAAATTACATACCAATATCTGAAGTGTGAGTTGAAGTACTAATGTGCACTGTGAGGACAGAAGCAGGTAAATAGAGGCTTGCTGTCACATAAAAGTGAAGACCAGTGTGTACCCATGTTAGAAAAAAATTTCAAAAAAAACCCCAGGAAATGGAATGCATTCAGTTTTATTGAAGTGTTGATGTCCAAAGGCAGTTGGAAATGGCAAGAAATGAGGCTGATAATAAAAGCAGAGCAAAATCTTATAGGGCCTAGTAGGGGTTAGAGGCAGAACAAGGGTTTCTTTGGATCTGTCTATTAAGGTAATTGCTCAAAATGCAATGTGGAGAATGTATTGGACACAGTGAGACCAATTAGGAGACTAATGTGGTAGACTAATTGTTGCTACAAGGGGGATAATAACTTGAAGTAGCAAAACATCAGTGCATCCAGGAAAAGGAGCAATTTCAAGAAGTTGTTAGTAAGTACAGATAAGACTTGCAATAACTGATAGAGGATGGAGAGAATCATTTAGGAAGAGGAGGATGACTTCTTTAGGCTTCTTTATTTGTGGAGGGGGGTATGTAGGGGGAGTGTGGGTCTGGGAGAAGGATACTGGTATCAGGGCTTGAAGTCAGGTTCAGGGCCCGGGTTCTCAGATGTTTTTGTTCAAAACTGACACCCTACTACTTGAGACATAGTTCCATTTCTGGCTCTTTTTTTTTTTTTTAGTTAACTGGAGGTAAGATTCTTATGGATGTTTCTACCTGGGTTGACTTTGAACTCTGATCCTCAGATCTCAGCCGCCTGAGTAGCCAGTATTACAGGTGTGAGCCACTAATAGCTAAGATAACGACCTTTATTTCAACATTGTGTGTCACATATTCACATAGCTTATCCCGGTGAAGTTCTCCAGTGGGCACTGTGTTTGGCTTGAGTTCAAATATCAAGGAAGACACAGGAATGTGAGGTTTCAGAATCCTCATTCTAATGAACTTGAAGAGCATGAGATCTAAAGAGAGTATGAAATCTCTCACTGAGTAGAAACAGAAGACTTAGTAATAAACTTTGAACAATATCAATACTTCATGCTTTTTATTCGCTCTATTAATGTCAGACATTCCCAAACGGGTTTAAGCAGTGACAGTGTCCTGTACCATCAGTGCCAGCCTGTGGTGTGGTACTGAGTAGTAATGAAATTTCCTGCTCCTTATGTCACTACCCTAAATTTCTGGGAATTTGTTCCTGTTCTAAATTGCTGGCTGTTTTATTTATTTTTTAAATCTCTCTACCCTTAAAATATTTCCTATTCCTAAACACAGTTTTACATGATCTTTTTTTTTCTGAATACTTTTCTGAATAATCTATGACGTTTTATTTCCTATTTTAAAATTAGCACTCCAATAGATTTGAGGTAGTTTCATTTGTACAAATATGTTTCTTTTTATTTATTCATTTATTTTTTGTCACTTGTGGGCTTGAACTCTGGGACTGGGTGCTATCCCTCAGCTCTTCAGCTAAAGGCAAGCACTCTACCACTTGAGCCGAGCACCACTTCTGGTTTTCTGGTGGTTTATTGGAGACAAAAGTCTCACGGACTTTCCTGCCTGGGCTGGCTTTGAACGGCGATCCTCAGATCTCAGCCTCCTGAGTAGCTAGGATTATAGACATGAGTCACCGGAGCTTGGCCAAATATATTTCTTGAATTAAATCTGCCTCATCTGAATTATCTGGCAGGGCTCTTGTGCCTAACTATATACAGAACTTCTGCTGACGAGAGAAAAGGGACATTGTAGTATGTGTCACAACAGGTTGTTGGGCCTGTGGTAAGGATTATTCCAGTACAACAGTTGGATAAAAGGCAGATTGCTGAGGTTGAGGAAAGCCCGTTGTGATTAAGTCTAGAAAGTCAACATGAATACTTTCTAGATGTTTCACCATGATTGAGCATAGTAAGAGCCAGCAGAGAAAGACTATGTGTTCTAGCCTTGAACTTGAACTGTTAAATACAGTAGCCACGAGTTACATGTAGTACCACTTGAACTGTGGTTATTGCGAACTGAACTACATAAGTATAGACTAGATTCACCAGATTTCAAAGACTGAGTTGTCTAGAAAACAATAATTTCAATAATCTTTTTATTGATTATATGTTGAAATGGTAATATATTATATGTGATATACATATAAAGTATGGTACATAATATAGCATATTGTAATATATATAAACCTATTACAAAACATATACAATAAAAAATTTCATTTGTTACTTTTTTAATTTTGTTTAATACAATATCAATGAATCCTTATGCCGCAAACATGGTAAAGGAACTCTTGGGTCTCATTTTCCAAAATTTTCTTCATAAAAGGATGTTGTTTCATGACCCAAGACTTTGTATGCTATTATCACACTGGAGGTGATGATTTCAACACAGGAGTTTTGAGGTACATAGTCTATAAGTTACAATGACAGTAAGACAGATACTGTTACCAGAGCAGATGGAGGTGATGGTTTTTTGCAACATATCTAAAAAGAATATTTAATTTTTTAATGCATAAAGTATATCATCTCTACTAGTGGATTTCTCTATCTCTGCCAGTCTTTGGTTCTGTGTATTCTTGGACTATGCAAGAGATTTTTTTCTTTACTGAGTAAAAATGAATCCCTATTTTACCTAGTTAGCTGCTCCTAGGGAATCTCAGTTATCAGTAAAAGATAAAATTTGAGTTATCAGTAGAGCATTGAAAATGGATGGATAATGTGAAGAACATCTATACCTACTAGAAAATTTTAAATGACCTCTGTGGTTTGGGCAGTGCTGTTCTAGATTTCTAACTGAAATAGTCTATGCCAAATCCTTCTTTGTTACAGCTTGCTTGGGAAATGGCCTAAAATGTTAAGACATGAAAAATATAATGTGCACACAAATCAATCTTGAATCTAAACAAGCACAGGTTAAAAACTAAACAAAAATAGCAAGTTAATTCTGTTCCTGCAGTTAGAGGAAAGTAATCATTTTCTGTGCTCAGAAAAGAAATAAAAAGAGTTATCATTGTTAACTGACACAATCAGATTTGCAATAGGAAAGAAATTATGGAAGTTTTGTAGGGCAGATTTGTGAAAGGAGACTGAGCTCTATGACATGAGGAAGACTTTGAAAGAGAGGCTGTCAGAATTCAGGTAGCAGGTGCGAATGGAGGATAGAAAGAGCTTGTAATTGGTATCTAGAGTCTGCTATAATTACTATATGTAATGGCTTAAGGCAGAGACACACCAACAATCATCTAGGTAGCACACTTTGTATTTAAATTTGGCACCCAAATTCCCAATCAGTTGTTTAGAAAGAGGAAATGTTGTCTCCTTTGAGGAAAATAAACTTTACTTTGCTGCTGGGTTGTCAAGGTCCAGAGATATCAGTGCATGCCTTGATAAGATAACGAAACAACCTTATCCAACTTTTTTTTCTGGAAGTTCACAAGTATAGGGTCTCATGATATGATATTGGACATAACTCCCTTGGATCTCACAGCCAAGCAAGTGTTTAATCTGAAAGTCAGCTGTCATCTGACAGAATATCTCTAATGATATTAAATAGCTACATGTCGTGTGAACTGCCCTGGAGGTGGACGCTGCAGCTAATTAATGACTCAAAGTCTGGCTTCATCAAAACCAACTGCGAGATTGACTTACCTCCCACATCCTCAGTTCTTTTCCCCATGAAATAAAGTTGAAAACATCTGTCACTAGATTACATCAAATTTACACAAGGCTACCAAAGCAGATAAACTTCACAAATAAGAAAGCTTTATGCAAACATGCATAAAGGACTTTTTTAAAAACAGCTTCTCTTTCACTATTACAAAAACACATTTTCCCCTAGTGGAAATGTGAGTATTTGCAGCATACTTTGAAATAATAATAATGAATAATTCTGTAACTAAGGTGGACAAGGATCTCTGAGCTAAAGGATCTATCTCCTGAATCTGACACTTGCCCACCCACAATGACCACATGTGGTTGTGTCTCTTTGTATAGAGAAGCATGGGGTGTGTGTGTGTGTGTGTGTGCTTCAAAGTCAAGGTGTAGAAAGAATCTCAGCTCGAAAATGCCACACTTCACTGTTTCACACAAACAGTTTCTACAATTAACCCTGCTGATCTGTTTATAAACTCAAAATAGTGTAAACATGCACAGTTGCTCTCATTAATTTTTGATAAGCAACAAGAACTTAGAAATATTTGACTTCCAAGCACATGTCGTCTACATTTGGCTTCGGCGGCAGACATATGCTTTGACATATGATGCTCCATCTTGCATCAAATGCACTGACTCACATCTAAAACAGTGGCTGCTCTACATGGGGGCCTCTCATCGGCTGCTTTGCTTATTTGTATTCAGCGTTCCAGGAATAAGACCGAAGGAACACATACGTGCATAAATCGGAGGCATTTCAAATACCGCAAATTTGTGTTAGTCTTGCCTTTCTTAAAATAATAGTAGAAAATGTTAGGTTAGTTATCTACACAGCACAATTTGAACTTTTGAAATTCTTTCTCCTTATTTGCTCTTATCTAACCCTATGAAAATTAAAAAAAACACTAAGTCCTATTTTAGATATATAATGCTGAAAGTCATTCTTCAGGATTAAGCAACCCAACCAAATTAAATATCTTCTATGAGTTCAATACAAGGACAACGATTTCCATTTAGTACAAAGAGTTAAATGGAAACCAGGGAGATAGCATAAAACAGAAATAACGTGCCTAAATATAAAATTCTATACTATTCTTTGTTCGTCTATGACATTACTACATTCTATATGTAGAATAACTATTGGATTGTGAAGCTTTGAAAAGCTTGAAGAATGTTACAAAAGGAAGGTAGATCAATTGACATAAGTGAAAAACATAGGTAGATTAAGAACTTCTAAAAAAGAAATCAAACATGAACTAGCACAAAAGTTGGAACTGTCAGAAAGCTGGCTGGCGTTACCAAGACAGAAGCTTTTTTCATATATATTTTTAATTTTTATTACTCTACAGAGGGGCTACAGTTACATGAGTAGGGTAATGAGTACATTTCGTATTGAGCATTGTTATCTCCTTTGTTTATCTCCTACGATCCTTTCCCTCCCCATTTTTTCAACTCCTCCCCTCCCCAAAGTTGTAAAGTTTGCTTTCAACATAGTGTCTTGTACATCTCAATGTTACAATGGGTCAACCTGTATCCTTATTTCAGCATTTTGTTATTTCCCTTCCCCTCCCCATATTCTAAAAATGTATATACAAGATTCAGGGCACCAGAATCAAATACAGTGAACACAAGGGTTATACCATGGGGAAAGAACATATAAAAGAAACAAAAATCACTTGGTACATTATAAATACATTAAAAACAACAGAAAGAAGGATAAAACCTCTGTGTTCCTATCTTTGCGTTCATTTCACTTAGCATCCTCTTATATGGTCATGTACATAGTTTTTGACCTTTTCTGCTTGTCCTAAACATATACTAGTTATTGCAAATAAGGAAAGCCATGGGACCTATGTTTCTTTGGGTCTGGCTTACTTCACTTAATATAATTTTTTTCTGAGTCTTTCCATTTCCTAACAAATGGGGCAGTGACATTCTTTCTGATGGAGACAGAATTCCATTGTGTGTGTGTGGGTATGTATGTATGTATATATATATATATATATATATATATATATATATATGCCACATTTTTGAACTATTCATTTCTGAGGGGCATCTGGGTTGGTTCCATATCTTAGCTATGGTAAATAATGCTGCAATAAACATAGTTGTAATGGTAGCTTTAGTATGGCCTTGTTTGTGATCATTTGGGTAAATGCCCAAAAGTGGGATTGCTGGGTCATAGGGGAGCTCTATGTGGAGTCTTTTGAGGAACTTCCATACTTCTTTCCAAGGTGGATGAAGACAGAAGTTTTGAGGAGTATTTTGCCCCCATATTTTCTAGAGAGCTGCTCCTAAGGAGTTTGATGTATCCCTAGAAGGCATGAAAACTGATGGATACACAACTGGTTCTTATCAAAGATGAAAAGCACAGAATTAATTATAGTCTGGGTTCACTGAGAATTAAATACTAGAAAAATATTAGAATCAGACAACTAAAGAACGTATCAATAACAGTAATTCAGTGCATGTGAAATCACATTTAAAACTATGTAAGTATTCTTCTTATCTATTACTGTCTAAGCAACTAACGTCAGAACTGACTAGTTTTCAACACTTGGTTGTTATCCATCCTAGGTTCACAATTTCACAGGTCTCACCTGGGCAGATCTTACTGGAGCGCTATATTTGGGTGCTGGAGGGTGGTAGTTGATACAATTTGTCCCTCCTAATAGTTCATGTTCTCTAAGTTTAGTCCCCAGTGTGGCAGTGTTGAGTGTGAGGCTTTGCGGTGTGAAGGGTGCTACTCTCAGAAGAAGATAACAAAGTTCTCATGGGCCCCTGAGTTAGTTCTTATGAGAACAAGTGTTTATAGAAGAGCTAGACTGACACATCCCTGGCTCTCTTGTCTTTCCATCTTCCCATGCCATTTTTTTCCTCTCACACACATTTCCAACATTTGTGTATTCTCTGCCCTGTGATATAGTTAGGAAGACAACTTCAAGCCAAATAATGTTTGTTTGCCTCCAAAGACGATAAACATCTTTTCTCTGTGAATTTCCCAGACTAGAATATTCTATCAAAGTAATGAGAACTAGAATGATTCAGGCAGGTACCTAAAGACACAACTGGGCTGTATATAAAGATGGCTTCCCCACTCAGAGGTCTGGTGTCTCAATAACTTTCTAGACTATATTGTTGTCCACAAGAGTAGCCTAGCTTTCTTAAATGGTACTTTAGAGAGGAGTTAAATTTCTAGGTGAGGAAAGGACTGAGGAACATTATCCCATCATTTGCTGTGTCTTAGTGGTAAGAAGTAACAGAGACACTAGCAGATTCAAGGGACCAAGAGAACAATTCTACTTCTCCATGGGAGACCAGCAATGGTAATGCTGAATGGGTCAATGTCATATGGTGGGGGATGTTGGGACAGATACCTCTGAGAATTACACTCTGCTACAAATACTAGCGAGCATGGAATAAGCCACTGCTGCTGGGAAAGTTAGGATCATAGGGAAGGCAATAACTGAATCAAGTTTGGAAGAACCGTAGCCTTAAAGGAGGAAGGAATGAGAACAGATAAAGTGAAACATATTCCAGAAGGAGAAGAATATTTGTGGCCCAAATACTAGAGGGTTGAGATTACACATATGTTGAATGTGTGTGTATGAATGTGTGAATGTATGTACTATATATACACATATATACATATGTACACAATAATTTTATACATAGTTCATTTATACATATATACATTTATACACATATATACACAACACACACACACACACACATATATATATATATATGAATGCATATATATGTGAAATAAAAGGCCAGAGAAGCTTTGGCAACTGGTGGCAGAATGAAAGGTCAAATCAAATATAATCAAATCATAGAAAGTCTAGGATCGGGTGGAGGGGCGGGGGGCGGGGTATGGGAAGGGATGGGAAGGGGAAACAAAGGAGGAAGCAACAATGCTTGATAAGAAATGTACTCATTATCTTGCCCATGTAATTGTAACCCCTCTGTATGGTATTTTCACAATAAAAAGAAGAATTAATAAAGACAACAACAATAAAAAGAAAGTCTCTGGAAGGTTCCAGGCAGCGGATCAGAAGTTTTTGTTTGTTTTGTTTTGGTTTGGATTGTTTGGCTTTCCTAATCCTGGGGTTTGAATTTGGGGCCTGGGTTCTGTTCCTGACTTTCTTCACTTGAGCTACAGTTCCATTTCCAGATTGGTTTTTCTTTTTTCTTTTTTTTAGTTTAATGGAGATAAGAGTCTCCTGCTTGGTCAGGCTTCAAACCACGATTCTCAGATCTCAGCTTCCTGGTTAGCTAGGCTTACAATTGTGAGCCACCAAAACCTGGCTAGGATCAGAGTTTCTTTTAGGAGCCTGTCATTCAGCAGTGAAGTAACACAAAAAGTGAAGGAGCAAGATGAGGGGCAAGAGAAATAGCGGAAGGCTTGTCTAACAAGAAGCAGGGCTTGAAATCTATTTCCTCAGTTTGAGCCACGGCACTGGCATTTCTTAATTTCAGAAGCTTCTGCAGGTTATTTCATACCCTTGGACCTAATTTTCTTCACCTGAAAAATAGACTAATGATATGTCTGGTTGTTAAACTGATTACATGAAATAATCAATAAAGTGCAGGATAGTGCTTGGTAAGTAAAATACTTCAATTATTTCCCAGAACGACTTTAAACTCACATCGTTTCATCATGCTATTACAATGGAAGGGTATCATGTATGCACCACAGTATCTAACTGCCTGGTGGTGATAAAGACATTTAGAGAGATAGAAGGAATATAGAATGTTTCTAAGGTCAGTCATTTGCAGGGAAGACCAAATTTAGCACAGATAAATTAAATCAGTAGAAATTAGAAGCCAACTCAAAAATTTCCCATTTGAGCATCTGCATTTTGGAAAATAGAAAGCACATATGGAGAGAAATACAGACACAGAGATGTAGAGACATAGAAAGACAGAGACAGAGAGACAGAGAAAGACAGAGATAGAGAGAGACAGGGAGAAACAGAAAGGAAGAGAGACATACAGAGAGAGAGAGAGAGAACTAAGCGTTTCTTTAACGTGATGATTGTTATTCTCTTAAACATTTCCTCTCAACTATAAGGTTCACAATTGCCAAGATTTTGAGTTTATTCAGAACTCTGCTGCTCCCTGACAACAGCCTTCCAACATTCTTCTGTGGTCCACCCTACTAACTTCTCCTATTCACTGATCATAAGTGAACAGCTTAGTTATCCCACCCAACTTAAGGATTCTGGAGTGCTGGAATCTGAACATACAGAATGAGGCCAAATTAACAGGCGATTTGAGAGTATACATCCCCACAAGGTAATGCATATTAATTTTTTTTAATTCCCTCTTTCTGTAACCATGACTTTGTATCATGCTGTGACACAGGAGACACTGATTTAATCAGAAATACAGCTTCAGGATACACAGTTAGTTTACAAAAAAGAATCAAAGAACAAAAACAAAATCTAGCCTAACAATTAGTATTCATGAGGTAAACACTCCTTTTTCTTTGAGAGATGTTTTGTGGGATAAACTAGCATAGCATGATCAAAAAACTTCCATACTCACCACATGTAGTCCAGGGCTAGACAGAAACACTTGTGGACTCCTTGGACAGGTAATGTTTGAGAGGACACATGCTTCTCACATCTATTATCCATAGACTTTCATTTCTATCAGCCTTTAACCAAGTGTTTCATGAGCTCCTTCATTTGATCGAATGAATTGGCTGGAAGGTTGGTTTTTATTCCAAACTATTTGGAAACCGTGAGAATCAAACAGGCTAAATAGTCTTCACTTTACAGAAAAGGGGGAGGACTTAATGAGAGAAAATTTCCTTTTATACTCCTTTCTCTTTTCCTTTTCCCTCTAGCTTTATTCTAACCAGATGGAATCAAGAATCCAAACCCAAGGAAATATAAGGGAAAATGACACCATGTTGCATGACCAGAGGTTTATTGCTGGAGACATGGAGGACATGGTTCTAATTGGTCCCATAGGGGAAGACAGCTTTGTCCTTATGACTAGCTGTCTCCCAAGCAATGTGGAGGCCAGGAGGCAAGAAAAAAAGGAAAATGGCTTTCTTTGGCCATATTCCCTGTCTTTAAACGTGTTGGTGTTTCCAAAATTACTCATGTAGGCCAACTAGAGGTGGAAATGCTTCTTTTTTCCAAAGGGGTAAGGAAAGTTGAATTACTTTCAGATTACTTCGAATTATTGTTATTATTTTCACATCAAAGGACACTGAAAGCAGGAACTAGTGTTTGTGGCTGTGGAATAAGATTCTCAATTTTTCTGTTTTTACATGCCTGGTAAAAATGCTTAGATATGTCGTTCAGTTGTTGGAATAGAGTAGATGAAATGTCCAGAAGCCAATGTAGGCCCGGAAGAGATGTCAACACTATTTTGAATACAGTTCACACCTTGGCAGTGCTCCAATTCTGGTCTTTACTGGAAGAAAGAAAAGGACTGTGAGAAGAAGAGGTGAAGGGGAAATAAGATCTTGGGCGATGTTTGCGTTCAGAAGCAGTTCTTATAAGAAATTAGAGTGGCTAGCTTATGCCAGAGAGGAAAGTAAGCAAGTTTCATACTCTGTGTTTATCTTCCACTCCGTACCAGATTCATTCATATGACTTCATGTCTGAGACATATGCCTTTTCCAAATCTCATCCATGTTAGAGAAGTTCCAGCTAACATTTCATTGTCCTTATACCTAAAATGATTAACTTTGCAAATAAACAGTCCAAGAAAAATTGTGACAGACATGAATACCGAGATTAGTTTTCTCATGAGATTACATGAAAGTTTCCATTAAATTCTATATTAAAGGACTGTTATTTCATCACTGCTTTTCAAGTTGGTAGATACATTGCCACAAGAGACTTGATTCAACAGACAAAAGTATCTTTTTACTTGCTTTTCTTACTAGTCCAAATTTTATTCTGCAGAACAGAAATCAGGGGAGAAGCATTTGAAACAACAGAGCATTTGAAAACAATTGAAATAAAACCTAGGGTTTTAAGTACCTGTCAGTATTTAGTCACTGTTTTTGAGACTCTTAGAAACACACTGACAATTTAACTGGATATTCTTACAAATGACTCTAAGTGTGTGAAAAATGTGGACAGAGGCTTCCGGTGAGGGGTTCTGGAGTATGGCAAAGCATTCTCCCCAATAAAGCTGTCAAAGCTGAAGGAGGCTGAAAGCCACAGGAGGCTGGCTAGAGAGCACATTAGTCCTGGCAGTTACAGGAATTCCCTACTTATTCTCACAGCCTTGAGGGTAATTTAACTTCTCATCTGAGAAGACCTTAAACACCTGGGCTCTCTGATGACCCTCTGGTGTCAATGGGTGGAGTAACCAAGAACCAACTACATTCTGTATCAGAGAGATAAAGTAGTCACTACATGCTCAGAGTGCTCATCCACTAATGAAAATGTGTAAAACAGGCTCGAGGTCCGGAACAATTATGTTGAGCAGCTGGGGAATATTTTTGGAAGTAGGAGTTACAAAGAAGAGTGACTCCACCACAGATAATATCAATTATGACAGATAGACTTTGTCACAAAGGACTAACTGACTCTACAATTATCTACAGATCTCATCTGGGGTCACAGGAGGTCTACTCATGTCATTTCTGTCATGTTATTCTTTAAAGGAATCTCCAAACTGCCTCCATAGTGGCTGCACTAGTTTCCATTCCCACCAAAAAGGCAATAGAGTTCATTTTTCTCTACATCACCATCAGTAGCTGTTGTTATTTATATTATTGATGATGGTCCACCTTACTGGTGTGAGATATAATCTCAATGTTGTTTTGATTTGCATTTCCTTTTGAGCCTGTATTCATGAGTTTATTGGCAACATTTATTCCTCCTTCTGAGAAGTTTCTACTTAGCTCATTTTCCCCACTTATTAATTGGGTTGTTGATGCTTTGGGGATTTAGTTCCTTGAATTTCTTGTATGTTTGGAATATTAGGACCATGCACATTAATGTTCATTGCTACACTATTCACCGTAGCCAAGTTAGGGAAACAGCCTAGGGACCCACAATAGATGAATGGATCAAGAAAATGTGACATATATGAGTATGTGTGTGTGTTCATGTGTACGTGTGCATAACTACCTGTACATACATTTAGATATATAGATATACACTTGTAATGAAATTCTAATCATCTATCACAAAAGAAATGGAGATACCTGGAAAAATTTGTAAAATGGCATTATTCAGGTTAAGAGAGGCAAAAGGCAAATGTTTTCTCTCATAAATGTAAGGAATACCTAAATTATAAACATAAATGAAAATATAAAATGTCATATACATATGCACATAAACATATTATTTAAGGTGAGGTATATGCAGAAGGTGAGGGATTTGCAATGAAGTAATTTCAACTGCAAATTAATTCTGAATAACTAACTTATAATTTAACAAATGAATACCAGAAGCTGAAATATTTTATCTAGAGAGTGGGGAGTTAAAGATAAGGGGACAGACAAATAGAGAGAGAAAGGATGGGTGGGTACAGCTATAAAATCTAATATCAATATATGAAAATAACACTAGGTACCTTGAGGAGATGGGTAGAGTGGGAAGAGATGAAGGAGAATGACAGAAGAGGGTGACATCGATCAAGATGTATTGCACTCAGAAATTGATATGTTGAACTAACACTTCTTTGTACAACGACTTAAAGGTAGTAATTTTTAAAAATATTTATTAGTCACTTATAAAGAGCCAGCTATAGAGTAATAATGGTCAAATTCAGGCAAAATTAAAACCCTTTTCCTCTAATGTTTGTGAATGCAATCCCAGATTTCTAGTTTGAGCATCTTTAAAAGAATCATGAAGCCAAGTGCTTGTGGTTCACACCTGTAATCCTAGCTACGCAGGAGGCTGAGACCTAAAGATAACAATTCAAAGCAAGCTTTTACAAGAAAGTCTGTGAGGCTCTTATACCTAACTACTAAAAAAATCCAGAAGTAGAGCTGTGACTCAAATGGTAAAGCAGAAAAGCTTAGGGACAACACCCAATTCATAAATTCAAGCCACAGGACCAGCATACACACACACACACACACACACACACACACACACACACACACACACAAATCATGAATAGTCTGGGCATGTAGCTTAGTGGTACAACACTTCCCAAACATGTCATGGTCCTGAGATCTATCCTCACATATATACCAAATTAAACTTAATTTAAAAAATTGATTTATATGTTGTCAAAAGAATTGCACCATTTCCTCAAAAATGTTAGTTATAATTAGGAAAAATGTATAGACACTATTTTTTTGTCGGTCGTGGGGCTTGAACTCTGGGTCTGGGCACTGTCCTTCAGCTCTTCAGCTCAAGGCTAATGCTCTACCACTTGAGCCACAGTGCCACTTCTGGTTTTCTGGGGGTTTATTGGAAATAAGAGTCTCAAGGACTTTCCTGTGCAGGCTGTCTTTGAACTGTGATCCTCAGATCTCAGCTTCCTGAATAGCTAGGATTATAGGCATGAGCCACTGGTGCCCAGTTTAGATACAGTTTTTAATAAAGGACTTTTTCTGATTTCTCTGATCCTGAACTCAATTTAGAACAAAAGGGTTTTATTACATACCTAGTTCCTACCTAGTGTAAACAAGGCCAAACATGGAAAATATAGTTATATATCAGAAATGAAAATATACCTTTCTGTTTCCAAGGCCTCAATTCTTTGCTTTACATTCATAAAGGACTCTGTAGCTTCAAAATGTCCACAAACATCATCATTATCATCAAAACCATCATTTTCTCACTAATGGACATAAGGACTTAGAGTATAACAGACATTGTCCTAATTACTTCACAAGCATTACTTGCCTAAAACCAGTACATCCAACACTGGAGTTATTATCCCCAACTTTGAGATTTAGAAAAACATTATTTGAGATCCATAAAAGGATTACAACTAGACAAGACTTTTAATTAACTATTTTTAAAATGCAGTTTTAGCTGTGAGAAATTACTGTCTCAATTAGTTAAGACAAATCATAAAGTAGATGATTGCTCACTTGGGCATACTCTTAACTCTAAAAGAGCTAAGGGCTTGTATCGGTGGCTCACACCTATCATCCTGGCTACTTGAAAGGCTGAGATCTTATGATCTCCAATTAACCATAAAAAAGGAAGCTGAAAGTGAAGCCATGGTTTAAGTGGTATAGCACTAGCCTTGGGCAATAAAGCTTATGGACAGTTGTGGACAGTGCCAGGGCCTGAGTTCAAGCCTCAGTACTGGCACCAA
>NW_012267276.1:4956539-4972221 GCF_000151885.1 Dipodomys ordii | reverse complement strand
GGAAGGAAGGAAGGAAGAAAGAAAGGAAGAAAGAAAGAAAGGAAGAAAGAAAGAAAGAAAGAAAGAAAGAGAAAGAAAGGAAGGAAGGAAGGAAGAAAGAAAGAAAGGTAGGAAGGAAGGAAGGAAGGAAGGAAGGAAGGAAGGAAGGAAGGAAGGAAGGAAGGAGGAAGAATAGAAGGAAGGAAGCAAAGGAAAAAGAAAAGGAAAGGAAAAGGAAAAGGCATGTAACAGCTAAGGAATTCTTGTCTGACTGATAGCGAGCTTCTCTTAACATGAAAAGTTATTGCAATTAGAAACTCACTTTGACCAATGCAGTTGCCTATCATTGTTTCCTGAACTCACAAATAGCATACTATTTCAAGCATCCATATACTGCTTAGCTGGGGTTACTCATTTTATTTTTTATGTGTGTCTAAGTCATCATCTTCTTGAGGTCTGAGACTACCACAGCTTCTAGCCACAGAATGGTGTGTCATTTATTCATTTCTACACATATTGAACAAGTTTTTTTCATGTGTTGAATAAATATACGTTCAAGTTCTTTTATACCAGAGAACCTCCTGTGTTTGGGGATTTAATAATAAATAATGTAAAAAAAGAAGAGAATTGCAGGACCGGATAGCAGCAAAGTCAATGACCGTGTACCAAACCAAACAAAGAAGAGAGGAGGACAGCACAGAGCCTCGGGATGGGAAGTTGCAACGCTCACTACAAAGAAGTCCTTGGTGCTGCAACTCTGCCAGGAGAAATGGTGCGATTTAAATGTATTTTTCAGATGTAAAAATCAAGGTGATTGCTTAGGTTTGGGTTTGAAGTCCCCCTCCCCCCACCACCAAATAAAGCTCACATGTTAACAACTTAATCATCAGCTGATGACATTATTTTGAAAGTTAGAGAAACTTTAGAATTTGAGTACTATCTGGAGGATGTAGGTCACTCAGAAATATACATTGCCCTGGCTATCTGTCTATCTATCCATCCATCTATCTATCTGTCTGCCTCCTGTCTCCAAGGAAGCATGCACTTTTCTCTACCACATGCCCCTCACAATTAGGTTCTGCCTTAATGCAGGACATAAGGCAGCCATATCATTCATGAGTCCAGAAAAGCACAAATCAAATGACTATGTACTAAGGTCATTCAAACTATAAGCCCAAATGACTCTTTCTTAAGTTGTCTGTGCAACAAAAAGTCTAATTAGTTCAATGGTAATGGGACTATAAAGTTACTCTTAGACTTTTAATAATTCTGCAGAAACTATCATGATTTGGTAACAAGAAGAACAAGGCTTCCTGTAGAACATGGAATCAATACGTCTCTTTTGTTCATGTTAAGCACAGAATGTCATTAAAACATAAATATCACACCAGATAGTCCATATATGTATCCTTTGTCCAAGCATGAAATCAGGGCTAGGTTGGGGTTATACACCAAAGACATCAACATGAATAGGCACTATTCTACTTCTCAAAGGCCTCACAATCCAATGTGCTGTATCAGAAATGATCTTAACTGCTGGAAGCCAAGATCTTACTTCTTTCCCCATGAGTAGTTTATCTTTATTAAGACAGAATCTTATTTTCTTCATTTCTGAGACTCTAATCTTTAACACATAGCAGATTGTATTTGTCAGAATTTTCATTGCTGTGATCAAAATACATAACACAAACAACTTAAAAGGTGGAATTAATCTTGTATCGTGATTTCAGAGCTATTAATTTATCATGGTGATAAAACAAACAGTTCAAATCATGGTAGACAGGAATGGGACAGAGGAACAAACTAGGGGCACAGGATAACTATGAAGAACATAGCCACAGTGACCTGCTCTGTGCAGCCAGACAGTACCTTCTGATGTTCCCAAAGTTTCAACACATGAGCCTCTGCAGGACATTTTATATACAATCCATGACATAGAGCTCATTATGTTTTTAAATTAGGTTGGATGTAATCAATTCAAGCAGAAAAGCACTAGACTTTGAAACATCAATAAATAAATAAACAGAAAATAATGTAGAATATCCCTTCTGATTTGGTGGAGGGCCTTAAACTTTAGATGAGGAAATAGAATAAATCTTGGAAAAGTAAAACTTCAGAGAGTATTATTATTATTATTATCTTTAATTAGTCATACAAAGAACTTGTCAAATAACGAGCAGTTTAGGAATACAATGTATCTGGATCAATGTCATCCCTTTCAACTTTCTCACCCATCCTTCTCCTACCCACCCATTCCCTCACTCTTCTTAATTTTACAGACCATCATTCCTGTCTGCCTTTACCCCTTCTTCTCTTCATTTGTCTACTTCTTCTTTCCTCTTATCTTTCAAGCACTGGCTTCCTGGTGCTTTATTCTGCTAAACTTTGTTTTAAGTGTTTTAAGGAATTACATTATTTTATATCTCCCTTGAGCGTACTGCATTTCAGACAATACATCTGTGTATATTTGTATAATATGTTTGCATATCTCCCAACATATTTATGAGTTTGAAAGCTAAATCTGGCTTCCACATATAAAGAAAACATGGATCCTTTGTCTCCCTGAGAGGGACCCAAGATAGCTTATGTCTTGTATTTTGTAAGAAAAAAGAATAAAGGTAATTATTGCATAGTCAGCAGATATGCATGCTTGAAAAATCATCCTTATACCCAAAGAGAAGTTTTTATCAGGTATATCTATCAGCTGGCGCCCAAAATGCTATTGGAGGATCATTCATTTAAACCCTAGCCAATTGATCTCTCATCTTCCAGGTAACATCTGTATGCTGATATATTTAGCATGAATGCTTTAAGGTATATGGGCATTTTATTATGAACTACCCAACATGGGATGAAAAGCTAGAAGCACAATAGTTGATGGGAAAGTTGAAAGAGGTGATAAAAGATTTCTCTAGTTCCACTTCATTCTGAGATGGATTTCTTGTCCTTCTAAGTTTATAAAATCTTCTCTTAAAAAAAACACCATACGCGGCTGGGAAGGTGGCTCAGTGGTCGAGTGCTTGGCTTGCATGCATGAGGCCCTGGGTCCGATTCCTCAGCATCACATAAGCAGAAAAAGCCAGAAGTGGCGCTGTGGCTCAAGTGATAGAGAACTAGCCTTGAGCTGAAGAGCTGAGGGAGAGCGCCCAGGCCCAGAGGTCAGGCCCCATGACTGACAAAACAAAACAAACAAACAAAAAAAAAAAACCACCATACACAGGGGCTGGGAATATGGTTTAGTGGTAGAGTACTTGCCTAGCATGCACAAGGTTCAATTTTTTGGTACCAGATAAAACAAATACAATTAAAAAATTAAAACATCCCATATGCCACACAGGAAATGCAAATCAAAACAACTTTGAGAATCCATCTCACCCCAGTTAGACTGGCCAACAGCATGAATTCAAACCACAAATGCTGGTGGGTATGTGAGGATGAAAGAACCCCATTGCACAGTTGGTGGGAATATGAACAGGTACCACCACTCTGGAAGGTGGTTTGGAGGTTCCTCAAAAACCTGAACAAAGAACTTTCCCATGCCACAGCCATACAACTCTAGGGCATCTATCCAGAACCTCACAAGCCAGGATACTATAAAGACATTTGCATGTCCATGTTCATTGCTGTACTACTCTCAGTAGCCAAGCTATGGAAACAGCCCAGATGTCCCGCAGTCAGTGAGTGCATCAATCACATGTGGTACATATACACAATTGAATTTTATGCATCCGTTAGAAAGAATAAGATTGTGTCATATGCAGGACAATAATGGACCTAGAACAAATGATGCTAAGTGAGGGAAGCCAAGCTTAGAAAGACAAATGGAGCATGCTTTCTCTCATATGTGGAAGGTAGATCTAAGATATAACATGATAACCTGCACAGAAATCTAGGCATTCACACACAGTCAGACTGAACGCCTTAAGGGAGGAACTTGAAGGTATAAAATATTTTAATATTTAAAATACTATTTATCTAAATAAATTCCAGAAAACCGGTTTTGTTATTGTTGTTGCTGGTGGTGTAAGCATTTGTTTTTTGCTTTGGAGTTTCTTTTTAGTGGGGCAAAGGGGAGATGCTGAAAGGGAGGTAGGAAACATTAACAAATGCAATCATGCTATTCAGTACATATTAATTTGAAAATGATCTATGTAATCGTGGGCAGGGAGAAGAGGGAAAAGCTGGGGAAAAGTGAAGGAAGGGGTGACATTGTCCAAAGAAAGAGAGAAATGTCCTCATTACCTGAATTACGAAATGGTAACTCCCCGTAAAATACCTTCATAGTAACAATAACCTTATATTAAGCAAATATCATATGGTTATCCAAGTCATGTCCATATACTATCCTAAGAAAGATCTCTTTTCTATCATTTTGTTGATTTTTGAAGCATTTGTAGAAAGAGTAAGAAACAAAGAAAAAAGTCTCTTACAGCAAAAACCAAAAACAGATCCAGTGTCCCTGGACTCCTGTCACAAGGCTGGATGCTCCTCCTTTCCTCTCGACTAAGACTTCTCTTGTTCCTTTTTCTGTTGCTATTTGCCTTTTGCTTCCACCTTTCTTTCCATAGAAGTTCCAGCATCTCTTTTTAATATTCAGTAAGGGAATCTGCTGACTCCGCTCCTCATACCTGAAATGTCAGAGGTAAAGCAAAAGAGCTTGGGAAATTCATTTGGAAGCACATGACAAATTGAGATCTGGCTACCTCTTGCCCCTCCAAGCCATCCATTGCGTGTATCCCATGGTTACCACATTATTGATCAGTCTCCTCTCATCAGTCCTGATGTCAAACATAACCAGATAGCTAATGGAAAGCTCACTGAAGAAGAAAATTCAGTGAGCCACTGAGCCAAGGAAGGAGCTCCCTCTACCAAGAATATTGGAAAAAATCATCAGTTCTTACTTGTTTCCTTTATTGGAAATTTGACAAGTGTATGAAATACATAATATATATTGTTATTTTAGATATGTGTTTATTGCTTTTGGCACAGCTGCCATGAATATATTCATCCATTCAATTCCATTTTGTGATTTTTGCCTGGCTTGGGATATAAATCCCATTCTTATTCTCTTATTAGCATTTGTCAGTTAACTTTTCTGAGTGATTATTGTATTTTACTTTATATATTTGAATCTCCCACCACACTAGAAAATTGATAAGGGGAGGAGCTAAACTAGGGCCTGAGTTGTGAATTTTGAAGCCTCTTAAGAGATAAAATGGAGGTCCCCCGTAACAGACTTGAATAAACACAAGAAAGATTAAGAAAATTTTAAGATCGACCATCTGTAACTTAATTAAATATAGCGAACAAAAACAAAAAATGGAAATGCTTACAATACTGACAGGACAACATCAAAATAAAATGGGAATTCTAGAAGATAAAGTGGGAAGGGATCAGTGGGTAAATTTGAAGATGTAAATTCTTCAGTGTTCCAAATTTGAGGAAAGAACTACACACAAATTCAAGAAACTTCAGAAAGAACAGAGTATAGATTAAAAGAAAGGAACCTACACTAACATTCACAGCTGCATAGAGAATCTTAGAAACAAGGGGTAAAAGAAAATCTCCTCACATAAGAAATCCATTATAAAATTGTTAGTATAGTCTCAGCTGAAACCTGGTAGGTAGATGGAAGTAAAATTCTATAATCTCAGTGCTGAAAGACAAACCTGCCAGGAAAAAAATACCATATCCAGCAAAATTGTCATTTACTAGTGAAGGAGAAAAGAAAATATTCCCCAATAATGATTTCTGGGTGTGTTCTTCACCACCCTACAAAAAATGCTATTGTGAATCCTTCATGTAAATGAAAAGGTACTAGGTAACCATAGGAACACGTATGTATTACAAAACTCTCTGTTATGCTTAGTACACAGATCACTTCAGACTCTTACAGTATTATACTGGTGCTGCATCCACATATTTTAAAATATGGCATAGATTTCAAAAAGCACAATCACAAGAAATAAGTTTAAATCTATATGAATTGATGTATAATATAAAATATGTATTTTTGACATCTATAGTAATGTTGGTGAAAAGTACAATGAAAAGGAATAAAATTTTCCTATATGATTGGAGATAGGTTGTAATCAATTTAAATAAACTTCTAAAGGACTAAAATGTTTAATTATCCTCATGGTAACTATGGGAAAATTCTGGCAGAAGATATACAAGAGAATATGGGAAAGGAACCACATGTTACTCTAAAAAATATCAATGAAATAGAAGAAATAGTGTAAGAAAGGTGAAGAACAAAAGTAGCTGTGAGGCCCACAGCAAATAAAATGTACAGTATAGAAATGGTCCTTTTTCCAATAAGTAAATAAATGAATTAAACCTTTCAATCAAAAGACACAGGTTGAGACAGGCAGGTATGGCCAACATGTATAATCCTACCTACAACAGACTCGTAGATCTGAGGATCACAGTTTGAAGCCAGCCCAGTCAGAAAAGTTCAGGAGACTTCTGTCTCCAATAAACTAGTCCTCATTCCCTAGGGGGAAACATGCCAAATATGGAGCTGATTCAGATGGTAGAGCACTATTTTTTAGCAAAAGAAGTTCAGGGACAACACCCAGGCCCTGAGTTCAAGCCTCAGGACTGGCATGCATGCATGCATGAATAAATAAATATAGTTTGGCTGAATGGATAAGAAAAGATGCAACTATATATTGATTTCAAAACATTCATTTTAGATCTAAGGAAAAACATGGGCTAAGGACAAGTTGATTCCTGGTGACTCATGCTTGTAATCATAGTAACTCAGAACACTGAGATCAGAGCAAAGAGGATCAAAGCCCAGACTGAAAAGTCCACTAGATTCTACAAACTAAGCAACAAAATGCAATGCTGGATGCGTGACTCAAGTGTTAAAGTGGCAGCCAGGAGCAAGAAAGTTGAACAAGAGTACAGGCTACTGTATTCCAACCCTGGTACTAGGGGAAAAAAAGATAAAGAACAGAAAAAAAGAGGGAGGTATTGGTCATACTTAGAACACAGTAAAAACTTCCAGTAAAAGTCTGTCACAAGAGAAAGAAATAAGGATATGTGCCTAAAGGATTAGTTTATTCATGCTTAAAGTAAATAATGTAAAACCAATGTTTGCCAAACACTAGTATTTGAAAACTTTAATATTCTCTTTTAATGACCAATAGAAGTATCAGCAGAAGATGAAAATAAGAAGACAGAGGTCTTGGACAGCCCTATAGTCCCACTGTGTGAAGCAAACATATTCTGATCCTTGTGTCCAACAGTAAAGTGCATATTCTTCCTTTCTCTAGGATAGATCACATGTGGAGACACAAAAAAAGATTGCAATAGTATGTAATATCTACACTGACATCAATGCAATTATAATAGAATTCATTAAGAGAGGGAAATAGACAAATTCACAAATGTATCAAAATTAACTAACACTAAACAATGGATAAAAAAGAACTTACAAGGAAAAGTAGAAAATAATTAGAGAAAAGTGTAAAAATACAAGAAAAAATAGGCAATACAGATACAATAGAATGAAGAGAGAAGTTTATAGTGGTAAATGCTTACTTTAGAAAAGAAGAAAGAATTCAAATAAATAGACTAACTATACATTAAAGAACTAGGGAAAAATAAGCTGATTTAGCAAAGAAATGGTAAAGCTCAGAGAAATAAATGACATAAACATCAAAGACAATAGAACAAATCAAAACTAAGTGTTGGCTTTATATAAGAATCAACAAAATTGACAAATTCTCAGCTAGACTGAAATCAGGGGAAGAGGAGACTTTCACAACTGCTTATGTATGAAAGAGGAAACATTACAACCAATATCACTGAAATGAAAGGGAATGCAAGAATCCTATGGACAAGTATGCATTAGCTTTTTACTTAGAAGAACTAAATTCTTAGAAATTTTCAACCTACCAGGACAGAATCATGAAGAACAAACAGTCTGAACAACACTAGATCTAGTAAGAAAAATGAATTAATAATGAAAAAGTTCCCCACACAGGGGGCCATGGCTCATGCTGTGCTCCTAAGCACTCAGGAGGCTGAGATCTGAGGATCACAATTAGAAGCCAGTCTAAACAGGAAAGCCCATGAGATTCTTCTCTACAATAAACCACCAGAAAACAGGAAGTGGTGCTGTGTCTCAAAATGGTACAGTGCTAGCCTTGAGCAAAAATAACCCTGGGGATAGCGCCCAGGCCCTGAATTCAAGCCCACACGTTAAAAAACAAAAGTTCCCCCAAAAGAAAGTCCACGCAGAAATGAAGGAACAAAGGGTGAATAAATGCAAAAGTGGTACTCACTAGACATTATGTCGAAAATGAACTACACAACTTGTGGGTGGGGACAGGTTGGAAGACCTGGAACAGAGAGAGAGAAAGGGGCGACATTGTCCAGAAAAAAATGTACTCTTCATGTGACTTATGTAACTGTAACCCCTCTGTATATCAACTTTATAATAACAATACAAATTTTTAAATAGCCACTACCAGCAAATTTTATTGATGAATTATGCCAAACATTTAAAGAACTAATGCCACTTTTCTTCAAATTCCTCCAAAAATGAATAGGGAATGCTTCCAAGCTGATTTTACAAGACCAGCACTTTCCTAGTACCAAACATGAGTATACTAAAAGAAAGCTGTAGGTTAATATACCTAATGAATATTGATGCAAAATCCCTCAAGAAAATACTAGCAAACCAAATTCAATAGATCATTTAAAGAATCTCATACCCAGTGGGACTTATCCCCGAGATTAAATGACATTTTCAACATTCATCCATGTTGCACACTGTATTACCAAAACGAAAACAAATTATCTACAGTTTGTGCAGATCAACAAGTAATGTATTCATTGCCTTATTCCTGTAACTATAACGCATCTGTGCAGCATCTTTACAACAAAATAAAATTTAAAAATATCACTTGCCCAAATTCACAACCCTTTTATGATTAAAACAGCACAACATTAACAGCAAAAACACTTAGTCAACTAGAGAGATAAGGAAGCTCTCTTGAGTTGGGCAGAATGGTACACACCTATAATTCTAGCACTTGTGATGCAGAGGCAGAAGGCTGACCAGTTCCAATTATATAGTTGAGACTCCATTTTAACGAACCTGAAAATAAATACAACAGCAATAAAGAACCAAGAATAAGACAGTTGTCTTGATATAATAAAAGTCACCTAAGAAAAGCTCACAGCTAACATATTCAATGGTCAAAGACTAAAACAATTTCAGATTTTGGTTCTACATATATCTTAGATTGAGTAAAAAAATACTACTAGAAAATATCATCAGTCCATTACATTGCTATTTGAGTGACAATCATGGAGAAATACAGAATGTATATTTCTTTAAAAAAAACAATAAGGAAAAAAAAACAACACATTCCGAGAACTTTAAGGCAAGAACCAACTCTACTCCCCTTCTAGAAGAACTGATATTGATATACACTCCAGAATGTTTTATGCAGGTGAATTTGAAGAGTGTTTGATTGCTTTCAGGTTACAGGGATAGCTGCCAAAATTCTAGAGCAGCTACTTATTCCTCTAATTAGCTCCTAATTGGGGATGCTATTATGCCGTTCCTTAAAATGCAAAGAAGCCTATTGCAGCTGTAAAGGTCTATGTGTCTGGCCTGAAAGCATGATAAATGCTTCATGCTTTCCCTGAAGAGGGGGATTGGTTTCCTGTTTGTAGTCTATTGTGCTGTTGGTAAATCCTTGCTTTTTCTTTTATGCACAGAAGTCAGAATAGGGAAAATTTGCTCCTGGTTCAATCAGTATTTCTTCTAGAAGGGAGAAGGAGACCCTGGAGAGTCATTCATTCAATCTGCTGCAGAGAGTATGCAAGAGCAAAGAAGTAGGGAAAGATGGGGTTCAGTGATATATAGACTTCACCTGCTCTGAAACCAAAGCTTATCATAAAGTTTACAGTTTATAAAACAGAGTCTTAAAATATTTATGTGGCTCCGTAGGTGGATTGGATCTGCTTTTCAACTCTGCATGCAATCATGCTGCACAAAAACCACTGACCTTTATAAAGGAAAGGTAGAGCTTGTTCTAAGCTGTTGCATGAATTCAGTGTTTTACTTGAATGGGAAGCTGTGTTTGGAGGAAGGATGGCAGGAGTAAGAAAAGGTTGGGAGGGCTCATCTCCCTTCAGAGAGAGGGAACCAAGGACCTTTTGCATTTTCACTACACTTTGGCTCTCATCTTAAGCATCACGTGTGTATGAAGTACATACAATGATGGAAACATTCCTCTGTCCTGTACCATATGATAACATGGCTGCTGAGCACAGAAAATGACTGGTGTGACAAAGACTGAATTTTCACTTTGGGCAAATTGAAACTGAGTTAAATTTAAGTTACCACACATGGCTAGTGTTGTGCCACACAGATTTAAACACTGATTTTACTTTGCATTTACTGAATATTTTATTTTTTATAAGTTTTTTATTGTGAAAATACTGTACAGAGGGGTTACAGTTACACGAGCAAGGTAATGAGTACATTTCTTATCAAGCATTGTTGCCTCCTCCTTGGTTTTTCCCCTACCATCCTTTCCCTCCCATTTCCACAATTACACTCCATCCTCCCCCCGCCTAAATTGTAAAGTTTGTTGTTCAACAGTGTCTTGTACATCTCATTGTTACAATGGGTGCACCTGTATCCCTATTTAAACATTTTTTCCCTTCCCCTCCCCAAATTATCCCGTCATCAAATATAGTGAAAACAGGGATTATACCGTGGGGGAGGAACATACAAAGCAACAAAAAACATCACATAGTACCTTATAATACTGAATATTTTATGATTGTGTTCAAAAGTATGCAACCACATTACTTTAAAAAATGCTTAATACCAACATACTTTCCAAGTCTTCCAAGATGCTCTGTCATACACATGTGGATTTGTAACTGTCTATGGACCCTGAGGACTTGTATCCCAAAGAAAAATAGAATCAATGTGTGAATCAAATTACGTTATTTATCTTAGAATATGTTTCCTCTCCTATTAATATGTACTTCCTAGACACATTGTAAGAATTATATAAAAATATGATCACACTTAGGCTCACAAATGAGACTGTGAAGACATTTTAGAACCATTTTCTGTCCTAACTGGATTCTATCTATATGAGCTAAGATTCATTCAGGAAAACAAACCTACATATAAGCATTACAATAATTGTGTATATATGGTGGAAATTAGAGTTTACCTGAAAGTAAAGAAGAGAGGTTTTACGATGGAAATTTAGAAGACCAGAAAAAATAACCACTAGCCATGTTAGCCTGAAGCACTGGGGTATCTAGCAAGTTACAGCTTTCAGGAAAATTCTAGAAGCAAAGGACTTCTACACACCAAACTGGGCTGGCAAGGGAGAGCTTCCATGGGAGGTCTGAATTACTTGTTCCTTCCTAGGAAGCTGAGAGCTATGAGTGGCAAGAGCCCCTTTGAAATTGTACTTAAGTGCTGCTGGTGGCCTGGAGTTTTCCTTTTGGTCAATAGCAGCACCAATAATGAAGGCAAAATGGACTCCGAGTGGGAGGAGAGTGAAGACCAGCTAGAGTTCACAGGATTTCTTGGACTACTGTCCTAGTGTCTGTCTAGCGAGGTCCTTTCTGGAGTACTAGCTCTGGTTTCATTTCTGTCATCCAAATTCCATACCTATTCTTTTCATGGCCAAACCATTCTAGTAACACAACGAGGAGGGGATTCTAAAAAGGACAGCTTCCAGTCTTAAGCCAAGTTGACAAAACATATCCAAGCACATAGACTGGCCCTCTAATCTTATAAATGATGTTTGATTCCCTTTGTAAATAACAATGATTTTTAAATTATTTATAAATGATTTCATAAATAATTACACACATCTTCCCTATTATTTTGCAAATGATGTTCAGAATATTTTATGAATGATTGGCACAAAAAACACCCAAAGGGAGGTCATGATTAGAACACAAGTAGTCTCATGCTCTGTATATAGAAACTCTTTCTTCACCAGTACAAGCTACCTAAAATACCCTAAAGCTTTCCCATTGCTCTTACTCTATCTCTGCTGAGGAGAGAGGAGAAAGGGATGAATAACATCAAAGAACATTGTCCAATGAAAGACAGGGACTCAAGTGTAACCAGCCAAGTGATCATTGGAGTGAGCAGGAAAAGCTCATAGGACTCATAGTGTTCTTTATGTCTCTGTGGATCATTGGCCTTGGCTAAAATTCATGTATATCTTTATAGAATAAGCGATTAATATTACCTTCCTGGTAAGCAGGACCCGAGGGATGCATTGTCTTAGGTACCCATTGTGCATTGTGCCAGACAAGAACATAAATCAGTTATTATTTCTTCTGTGACAAACTTAGCAAAATAATGGGGTGTAAGCAAATGAAATGCAAGTGAATTATTTATGTAATGGAGACATTTGTTCTCATAAATTGTCATATTATGAATAGCTGCCTACATGTTGGATTTTCCTAAGGCTGTTCTTCTTGTTTTATCAACTTTATATATGATTTATGAAGTCCAATGCATCTGATTGACAAAAATGATAAAGAATATGTGATTTGCCTACAAACGGCATCCAGAGACAAGCTTGAGTTTTAAAATATAATGAAGAGTAATGACTTGAGATTTATCTATTTGTAAAAAAAAAGGCCTGATGTTGAATTTGAAATATCTCATATTTTAAACTTTATTACAAAAATGTTCTATTATAATGGCCATTGTGCATGTGCATGCACAAACACACACACAGACAAGGTAACACAAAGCAATATACCCGTTTATTGCTGCTGCTGCTAAAGATGAAATAAGCTAGCTTCTGTCTTGGTCTACAAATAAATGTAACCCTAATATTGTCTTAACTTATTTTCAGCCTTCAACTAGGTTCCAAGGTAAGGCATTCAAGTCTTGTCCCAATTATCTTCTCAAAAGCCTGGTGCTACTCTGGAAAGCAGTATGTAGGTTCCTCAAAAGACTCCACATAGAGCTCCCCTATGACCCAGCAATCCCACTTTTGGGCATTTACCCAAACAATCACAAACAAGGCCATACTAAAGCTACCAGCACAACTATGTTTATTGCAGCATTATTCACCATAGCTAAGATATGGAACCAGCCTAGATGCCCCTCAGTAGATGAATAAAATGCTATATACTTATATACATATATATACATATATGGCATATATATGAAAATATAGTATGTATATATATATATATATATATATGTGAGAATTCTATGCCTCCATCAGAAAGAATGGCACCGCCCTATTTGTGAGGAAATAGAAAGACTTAGAAAAAAATCATATTAAGTGAAGTAAACCAGTCCCAAAGAAACAGGCCCCATGGTTTCCCTTATTTGCAATAACTAGTATATGTCTAGGACAAGCAGAAAAGGTCAAAAGCTATGTACATATGACCATATAAGATGATGCTAAGCAAAATGAACAACAAGATAGGGACACAAGAGGCTTTATCTTTGTTGTTGTTGTTTTTAAAGTACTGTGATTTTTTTTGTTTCTTTTGTATGTTCTTCCCCCATGGTATAATCCCTGTTTTCACTGTATTTGATTCAGGTGCCCTGAATCTTGTATATACATTTTTCTCATTTGGGGATGGGAAAGGAAATAACAAAAAGCTGAAATAAGGATACAGATGACCCACTGTAACAATGAGATGTATAAGACACTATTTTGAAAATGAACTTTACAGCTTCGGGTGGAGGGGAGGAGCTGGGGAGGTGGGGAGGGAAGGGATGGTAGGGGAAAAACAAAGGAGGGGGTGACAATGCTCTATAGGAAATGTACTCATTGCCTTACTCATGTAACTGTAACCCCTCTGTACAGTATTTTTATAATAAAAACATATTCAAAAATTGCCTGGTGTTTTATTTTTAAATTCAATTCCAGAAGTTACTACATTATAAATAAATTATAATAATACTGGCTTAAGAAAAAAAAAAAGAAATCTGGCCAAGAACCACCTCTCTCAGCACTACAGTTCATCCATGAGCCAAGCACCTTAACTCTCTTTACCTGCCTGGTCACACTAAGTTCCTCATTGATACATGTTTTCTATATATCTACAGACCACTAACACAGACAGGACTGTACAATCATTTGTAAATTCCCATCTCAGCCTGGAAGACAGGCATGATTTAAAGGGCCCCAGCCTCTAGCTATAGGTCCAAATTTGTAACTAATGTTCCAATATCTGTCCTTGCATCCATTCTGGACATGAGAAACATGAATGGTTTCAGGGTGAAATGATCAGTAATCGATCCTGCATGTAACTTAACAGCTTCTTATCATTTGTGTTAATCAAGCCCCAATTGTGGTACTGTAGAAAAGGATGGTGAATATCAGTTTGATTTCCACATGGCATGACTTGGGGAACTTAAGTCTTTGGCAGCTGTCTCCCCAGTTATAAAATGAGGATCAACTAATGTGCTAACATGATATATATGAACATGTCATACAGTGAGTTTATACCCAGCATTTAGAGTTCAACAAATCTACAACTTGGTTCCCTTATTTTTGTGTCTGGCACTTGGGTTGTTTTATTTTAATTTCATTATCTTCATTTATACAAAGAGGTTTCAATGAAGCATGTCTGTTTATGAATACAATGCATTTCTATCAGTGTTATCCACTCTATCATTCTCTGCCTAGCTCTCTCAACCCTCATCTTTCACACATAGGCATTTTTTAAACTTTATGTTTTACTCTCCCACCCTTCCTCTCTTCACCTATCTATTGCTGCCCCTTCATCGCACCTCTTCCAGGACATTTCAAGTACCAGGTTCCTGGTATTCATTTTGTTAGACTGTAAATTAGATGGTCAAAGGGGTTACACCATTGGAATCCTTCCTAGCAGACACCATAGTTTAGTTAATATATTTATGTACATATGCATATGTTCCTCTGTATGTTTACATATATATATTTATTTATAAATTTGACCTAATCTTCACATAGGAGTGAAAACATTCAACTTTGTTTCGCTGGGCCTGAATTATATAATTTAACTTTTTTTTTCATTTCCATCCATTTCTTTGCAAAGGACCTAATGTTATTCTCATTTTTATTGTACCACCAATATTAATAAGTTCTCACTTCTTGTTGATGTTTTACTGGTTAGCAGCTTATATCCAGTGTCTATACACCATCCTAATATTCTGTCTCCCTTCTTCAGCTATAACATATTTAATCTGCCTGCTGTTCTATTTTTTTTTACTATGGGCCACATTTTAAAACATAGTTTAATCAGAAGGGAACAACTGTACTAAGCAGAGAAGAAACATTTCTTTATTTTTATTGTGAAAATACCGTACAGAGGGGTTACATTTACATGGGCAAGGTAATGAGTACATTTCTTATCAAGCATTGTTGCCTCCTCCTTTGTTTCCCCTTCCCATCCCTTCCCATCTCGCTGCCCCCCCCACCCCAGGCCAAAGTTGTAAAGTTCGTTTTTCAACCTAACAATTTGTACATCTCATTGTTACAATGGGTCCACCTGTATCCCTATTTAAACGGTTTGTTTTTGCCCTTCCCTTCCACAAATTATACCAACATCAAATACAATGAAAGCAGGGGTTATACCGTGGGTACGGGACTTATTTGCAATAACTAGTATATGTCTGAGACAAGCAGAAAAGGTCAAATAAGTTGATGTTAAGTGAAATGAACCCCAAGAT
>NW_012267276.1:4949569-4956489 GCF_000151885.1 Dipodomys ordii | reverse complement strand
AGAGGGGTTACATTTACATGGGCAAGGTAATGAGTACATTTCTTATCAAGCATTGTTGCCTCCTCCTTTGTTTCCCCTTCCCATCCCTTCCCATCTCGCTGCCCCCCCCACCCCAGGCCAAAGTTGTAAAGTTCGTTTTTCGACATAACGTCTTGTACATCTCTTTGTTGCAATGGGTCCATCTGTATCCCTATTTAAACAATTTGTTTTTTCTCTTCCCCTCCAAAAATTATATCAACATCAAATACAGTGAAAACAGGGGTTATACCATGGGGGAGGGACATACAAAGCAACAAAGAAATGTCTTATAAATATGTTTAAAACAATAGCAAGAAAGAAAAACATTTGAGTCCTTATCTTGGGGTTCATTTTTCCTAACGTCAACTTATCTGACCATTCCTGCTTGTCTCAGACATATGCTAGTTTTTGCAAATAAGGGAAATCATGGGACCTATATTTCTTTGAGCCTGGCTTACTTCACTTAATGTAATTTTTTCCAAGTCTTTCCATTTCCTAACAAATGGGGCAATGTCATTCTTTCTGATGGAGGCATAGAATGGATCAAGAAAAAGTGGTAGATATACACAATAGAAGAAACATTTCTTTTGCATGTGTTGTTTACTATAATTTCAAAGTTTTTTCTTCTCCTTTCAGTAGGGGAAGTTGGTACTTAACTATAAACATATAATTTCTTAAGACTGAAGAGAAGAGGAGTGACATCGATCAAGATGCATTATACTTGTAAAAATTGAATGTTGGATTGAAACTCCTTCATACAACTGCTTAAATATAATAATCAAATCAAATAGAGACACAGAGTACCTTCATTACAGTCCTATTTTCTAAACATAACTTCTGAATCGCTTTGCCTGGCTAGGGTTAAAATTAAAATAGAGATACAAATAATCTCCAACCCATAGAATGATGTAGAAAGTCTGGTATGATAAGGAAAACGAAGCATATAATGTGAAAGTTAAGAACAAATTAAACATCGCCATTATTATTCCCTTCTGGATGGGCTGAAAGGGGATCATTGTTTCTAAGATCTCATTGTCAATCAGTAGTCCCTTAGTGCAACAAAATACTTGAACTAATCAACTTATAGAGTCAAACGGGTTATTTTGGTTTACAATTTTTTAACACAAGCAACATGACTTATTTTTTTATTTTTAAGCATTGTTTTTTTATTGTAAAGATACTGTACAGACAGGTTACAGTTACATGAGTAAGGTAATGAGTATATTTCCTATTGAGCATTGTTACCCCCTCTTTTGTTTTTTCTCTACTACCCTTTCCCTTTGGCTTACAATTTTAGAGAGCTTTCCCCATGATGGATTGGCTGGGGGACCTATAATGAGGAAGCAACATCACAGTGGAGAGAGGGCATGAAAAAGCAAATATTATCACCTGATGTTGACTGATAAGCAAAAGAGAAGGAGAGGAAAGAGCTGGTGTGCCACTGTCCCTTAAAAAGGGTCCTCAACCTCCAGAAAACCTCCTGTTAGACCTCAGCTCCTATAGGTACCATCACCATGGGCTAGGGTGTAAGCTTTTAACAAATAAGCCTTTGGGAAACCCTGATCTCAACCATACTAATCTTTAATAATACCTGTAATTTCATAATTTATGCAATAATATACTTGGACATGGCCTATCTGCACAAGTTATCCCAGAAGTAGCAATGGAATATTCACCAGACAACTATTTAGGTTTTGTATTGTTCTTCTGTGCTTGTCTTGGGGCCTGAGCTCAGGGCCTGGGTGCTGGTCTCATAACTTTTCTCTCATGGCTAATGCTCTACCACTTGAGCCACAACTCCATATTCAGCTTATTTTGGTGGTTAATTGGGTAGATAAGCATCTCATGTGGTTTGAAGGCTAGCTTCAAACCACAATCATCAGATCTCAGCCTCCTGAGTAGCTAAGATTACAGGAGTGAGCCACCAGTGCTGGGCATATATATAGTTTTGTATCTACACTATGAATATTTTAAGGCCCCACATCCTTTATTAATAACCTCATTTGAAACCAATATTTTACTCAAAGGATCAGATTACTCGCAAACAAGGAATCAGATGACAAGTTGACAAGCAGAACTAACTTTCAGAAGAATCCATGTTCCATATCTTTACCTGATCATCCCGTGTCCTAACAGTTATGCCTACCTACACATTTGGGACCTAGGCATGAACAGAAAGTTATCAGGAAAAATTTTCCAGAAATGTCCAGGATTAGGAAAGGAATGAAATTCAATACAATTAGCAAAAGATGGATGGAGGTAGAAGGATTCATCCTTGCACAGAGAAAATAGTGTAAGTCAGCTGCCCTTCTCTCTCACGTGTATGTGATCCCAATGTACAGTCATGGGATGATGTGCTATGAAAAGTACTAAGCTGAATAAAGGATGTATATCTCATAAGAGAGTGTGATGGGATTTGGAAGAGAAAGAAAGACTTTTGACTCTGGTGGGTCTTTGAATGTCTCATGTATGGGACTATTTTTCAGGCAATAGCCTTGGTTAGCAACCGAAGTTCCTCTGGCTTGAACCTGTTCTGCTTTATGTCTGTTGGGCCTTCCAAGATTCCTCTGGGAACACTGAATAGGATTCTGGACCATGGAAAAACAAAATGTGTGGCCTATTACTGTCCTAACCCACAGGATGCCTTCTCACACCTCCACCCCTTGTCCTCCAGTGTGCAGTAAAGCTGTCCCTGAAAAACACATGGCTTTTGCCTTCCCATCATCTAAGTTCCCAGGGCTGCTGCTGTGTGAGAAAAAAATAAGAGCCCTGTGTATTTTTTTTTTCTGGATCTGACTCACAGCAGTTCCATTTACTGGTTTCAAGACATTAGCAGAAGTTATAACACTGTGGAGATTTGGGACATGTCAGGAATGTTGGAACACAGTAATACAGTGTAGCTACAATTTTTTTAAAATATAAATTGTGCTATACCTTTACATAGATTTTATAGATAGGTGATAAATAGGTAGTTAATGACTTTAAAAATTTATACTTTCCTTTACCAACTTCTCAAAAAGTTATATTATCCCTGGGACTTTTGTTATGAGCTAGTGTTGATTCACAGAAAGTACATTATGCACTAACATATATAATGTGCTACAAAATATTACTCAAACATTTGCTGCTAGTTAGATCTGCAAATAAACAAGGGCCACTGAGTGCTAAGATACAAATTCATAAAGAATCTGGAGAAAAATTGGAGTTGTTAATGAACCCTAAGAGCCAGTGAAATCTAGCGGTTTAAGAAATGCCCTAAGTAGCCATGCTCCAATGACTCATGCCTGTTACCTTGGCTACTTGATAGGCTGAGATCTGAGGATTTCCATTTGAAGCCAGCCAGGCCAGGAAAGTCTGTAAGACGCATCAGAGTCCAATTATACATCAAAATCTGAAAGTGGAGCTGTTGCTCAAGTGGTAGAGCTCTAGTCTTGAGTATAAAAACTCAGCGACAAAGCCGGGCGCCAGTAGCTCGTGCCTGTAATCCTAGCTACTCAGGAGGCTGAGATCTGAGGACCATGGTTCAAAGCTAGCCCAAGCAGGAAAGTCCGTAAGACTCTTATCTCCAATAAACCACTAGAAAACCAGAAGTGGTACTGTGGCTCAAGTGGTAGAGTACTCTCCTTGAGCTGAAGAGCACAGGGACAGCGCCCAAGCCCAGAGTTCAAACCCCACGACTGACCAAAAAAAAAAAAAGAAAAAGAAAACTCAAGGACAATAAAATGTGGTACCTATACACAATGGAATCTTAACAGCTATTAGAAAGAATAAAACAATGTCATATGCAGGAAAATAGATGGAACCAGAACCAATCATGTGAAGTGAGGTAAGCCAAGCTCAAAGAGACAAATGGCTCATGTTTTCTCTGATATGCAAAAATTAGATCTAAAATTCATTGGGACATGATAAATTATACAGGATTCTAGATACTCACGTACAGAGAGACCAAAAGAGGACAGCCTTAGGAGATAAACACAAAGGTTCCATTCCTAAGTGCCTCTTCATATTTGTAAAAAATAATATACTTACTGAAACCAACTCTCAGTTCTGGAAACAAGAGACTTCCCACTTTCTTTTTTTTTCAGTTTTTAACTTTTGGTGATTCTGTCTTCTTTAACTTATGTATTGTATATTCAAGAGTACGTCTTTGGAAGAGTTGGGGGAGAGTGCAAAAATGGTGAAAAGTGCAGAAAAAGTGCCGCAGTAATGCTCACTAGACTTTGATGGAGATAGGAGGGAGGGACTGGGAGAGAATGAGGGAACAGAAGATGCTGTCGGAAAGGAAAAGTACTCATTACCTGTAATTGTAATCCCTCTGTGCATCAACTCTATAATAACAATAAAGTAAAAAATAAAACTTAGGGACAGTGCCCAGGGCCTGAGTTCAAGCCTAGTAATGAGAGCATCTATGCAAGTGCCTGTGTGCACACATACAAATAGAAAAGAAAGAGAGAGAGGGAGAGAGAGAGAAAAAGAAAGAAAGAAAGAAAGAAAGAAAGAAAGAAAGAAAGAAAGAAAGAAAGAAAGAAAGAAAGAAAGAAAGAAAGAAAGAAAGAAAAGAAGGAAGAAAGAAAGAAAGGAAGGAAGAAAGAAAGGAAGGAAGGAAGGAAGGAAGGAAGGAAGGAAGGAAGGGAGAGAAAGAGAAAGAAAGGAAGAAAGAAAGAAAGAAAGAAAGAAAGAGAAAGAAAAAAGAAAGGGAGAGAGAAAGAGAAAGAAAGAAAAACAGAAAGAAAGAGAAAGAAACAAAGTAACAAAAAAGTTACTTTGTATCTAACTTAAAATGTCAAAAGTATTTGTACATGGGTGCTTCCACCTATCCAAACATGTCTTGGACTCAATGGCCCACGAGACTGTTTCCCCTGACTACTGCAGACCTCTTCAAATCTGCCTTTCTTGTGAAATATTAAGTTCCATATTTCCTCGCTTCTTCCCTAGCAAGATAGCTCAATGTGTGATCTAAAACCAATTTTCTTTCTTGGAATGTGACTTGTATCACTAGGGCTCTTTAACTATTTTGTTTGACTTTCACATTCCATAAATGTGTGGTAACGGGGGTAGAACTCCATGTCAAACAGTTGGTAGGTAGGAACTCTAATGCTGAGACACACTTCCAGTCCTTTTATTTATTTAGGCTTTTTTGCATTGGTTATTTATGATAGGGTCTCTGTTTTTTGCCTAGGTCTCAACCTAGATGGAGACCCTCTACTCCCTTCCATAGCTAGAATGACAGGCTCATGCCACGCTACCCAACTTCCTTCACGGCAGTGGAATCTCATGAACTTCTTGCTTGTACGGGTCTCTAACCAAGAACCTTCTAGTCTCAATCTCTCCAGTAGCTAAGATTACAGATGTGAGCTACTGCCCCAGGAAATACCTGTATATCATGGGAGGTGATAAAATCATGATTAGCATATTCATCACATCATACATTAATTAAGTTGCTAATATGTGCACAAAACAGATGGCAAAACCCTGTCCACTCTATTAAGATATCATATAACTAGACTCTGTCAAAGGAGCTAAGCTACCATAAATTGCTTTTTTGCATCAAGATTGCCAAAATAAAATAAAATAAAAAGTGTTAGCAACAGCTAGTATGGACAGTCTCAGCATGTAGAAATGATTTTAAACCAAGAATAGCAGTAAAATCTATAATCTCAGCACTGGGGAGACTGAGGCAAAAGGATCAAGATTTCAAGGTAAGCTTGTTCAATTTTTAATATGACCAAAAATATTTAGCCCTCAGAGGTAACATGGTAGAGGGTTTTGACCTCATGGCCTGGTGCTTGCTCTGCTTGCTCACTTGCTTGTAATTCTACATCTTGCATGCATTCAGGTCCTTTGTCCATTTTTAAATTATTTGTATTATTATTATAATAACTATTATTATTTTTGTATGTGAGGTATAAAGGATTTATTTGTTTAATTACTAGTTTTTGAAATTTTTTATCTTGTTGGTTGTTGGGCTTCAACTCAGGGCCTGGGTGCTGTCCCTGAGCCTCTTTGTGCTCAAGGTAGTGCTACAAAGTAGAGCTCAAAATAGAGCTCAAAGTAGTGCTCAAAGTAGATCTACAGAGCCACTTCCAGTTTTTGAGTGGTTAATTGGAGATAAGGGTCTCACAGACACTTTTCTGTCCAGGCTGGCTTTGAACCTTGATCCTCAGATCTCAACCTCCTGAGTAGCTAGGATTACAACAACGAGCCACCAGTGCCCAGCTCCTACTACATTATTTTGATATATAGTCTAGGCAGGCCTTGAACCCATCTCTTGTCTCAGATATCAGAGGGCTGGAATTACAGTCATGCACTACCATCCCCAGCTGAGTTGTTACCATTTCTTATATTTTGTATATAAATCCTTTGTCAGATACACATTTTACAACTCTACAGGTTGCCTTTGTGTTTTGATTGTTTCCCTTGTTGAACAAAATTTTCTAAGTTCCATAAACAAGTTCTGTTTGTTGCTTTTGCTTTTTGTATTTTTTGAAGATATATCCAAAATCCTCATTGCCAAAACCAGTTAGTATCATGTAACTTTTCCCCTCTTAGGTTTTGTATGTTTTCCTTATGTTATGAACATGTGAATAGAATACGTTTGGGAAACATTTCATATGTCCAGAAAAAAATTATTATTACAAATATATAAACCAGACATATAACACACATAAGTAATCTTAACACTCAAGAGGGTAAGGCAGGAAAATCATGTTCCCATGCTCTGTTCTTTTTATTAGTCTATGTTTCTATTTATCTATCTGTATATCTAAATAAGGCCAGGTAAGATCTACATAGATAACCTTGTCAAAGGAAAAAGAAAGAAAGAAAGAAAGAAAGAAAGAAAGAAAGAAAGAAAGAAAGAAAGAAAGAAAGAAAGAAAGAAAGAAAGAAAGAAAGAAAGAAAG
>NW_012267276.1:4932058-4949444 GCF_000151885.1 Dipodomys ordii | reverse complement strand
AGAGAGAGAGGGGAGGGATAGAGGGAAGGAAGGAAGGAAGAAATGAAGGAAGGAGTTAAGTAAGAAGAGAGAAAGAAAGAATCGAGAAAGAAAGGGAAGGAAGGAAGGAAGGAAGGGAGGGAGGAAGGAAGGAAGGAAATGTATGTTCATCATGACCCTTACTGTAGCCATTTATCTAATGTGAAAGGGTATTTTGAAATAAGAACACATAATGAACATTACAAGACAAGTATACCAAATGTATTCGTGTATAAAGGAAAAGAAACAAAATGTATGTATATTAAAGATGTATGCTTTTAAAATACATTTAAAAGTTTTAAAATTTCTTATCTTTTCTGTAATTTGGAAGTTGTTCACATTTGTCTATTACCATATGAAAAGTTAAAAATTAAAATTGTGTAGCTTTCTGGGTGCCACATTATTTTTTTATTACCAGATTCCTAACCATAGTGTGACAGAATCTTTTTTTTTAAAGCAGAAAACATTTTAGTGCTAGTTTTCATAACATCTCAAAGAATGAACAAGCACTCCATTATATGGTTTGGAAATATACTCCAAATGTGGGTTGGAAATATAGAAAGTTATATTCAATTTGCTTGTGAAACTGTTCTGAATTCATGATAAAAATATTTCTTCAGAAATCTAGCGACATGTTTGGAGATAGTTTTACAAATACAAGCTTTGAGTTTTGTCAATCTGAATTTAAGATGTCATCTTCATTAGCATCACCTGAGAGCATGTCATTTATCCCTGCCAAGGTTAGTAATGATACACTAAACACTGATTGAGACATATGATTGATGTCTTTTTTGTTTCCTCATTCTAAAGCTGTTCTAAGGCAACTCTGTGTATGCATATGCCTCTTTTCATTTTTTAGCAATTACCATTGCTCTGTAAATCCTTCAAGAGTAAGATACTTCCTGATTGTAGCATTAAGTTTTATGGGAGCCAAAAAAGCGAGAACTTGACAAATTCCAAGAGAAATGCCATTTCTTTGTTTAAAACATGCTCTTAATTTATTTGCATTGCAATAACCAAGTCCTTCTTTACCCATAACCTTAATTACCACAATCATTCATCCTATAATGACTCTTTATTTCCCTGACTCCTTTTTTCCTTCCAGACTCCAATTTGTAATGTCACCTCCTTGAGGATTCATTATCTGGCACTTTGTACCCTGGCAGAAGAGGATTTCTGTCTTCATGCTCTGCTTTCATTGCATTTGTAAGTCTCTGGGCACTCTTGCTTGGAATATATTGTGGCCACCCTGTCATTATGAAGTGGCTAGCATTCATGTGAATAATAATAATAATAAAGGTTGGTGAACCAATGCAACAGCGATACTCACAAGACACGATATGTTGGAAATGAACTTTGCAACACTATATGTTGGAAATTAACTTTACAACGTGGAGGAGAGGAGAGTCGAGGGGCAGAAAGTGGGAGAAAATGAGGGAAGGGTCACACTGTTCAATAAAAAATGTACTTATTACCTTACTTATGAAACTGTAGACCCTGTGTATATCACCCTTACAGTGAAATAAAATATTATTAAAGCAAAGATCTTCTATGAAAAAGAGTTAAGCTCAAGATATGTCTTTATATGGTAAGACATGATTTCCCATTAAAATGGTTTCTTTTACTCTAACCATTTTTATATTTTGGTCCTGAGAGCTGTCATTCATGATCACTAATTTGAGAGTATGTACATTTATTATACCACAAATGTAATTGTAAATTTCAAGTTTTGTATTTTTTAAGTTTCCTTTACATTTCAAAACCTAGGTATTATGTGCCCTTATTGCTAACAAAGCTGAGTCATTTCTGTGGATGGACCATCCAATGACACCCAAACCTCTCAACTCCTTCTTTCTGCTATTGAATTCCTCAAATAGTTCCTATGGTGACTTGTGCAAATTCTCAACCCCAAAGTCTTACTATGCATGGTAATGTAGCTTGATGCTCAAAACCTACTTACCAGAAGAAAAAGGTTAAGAAAAAATGTATACTGGTCACCTTAACCCATATGAAATTGATATCTTTTATATTAATCAGGATAAGGCTAAACTGTTGCAGTGGTTAAGAAAATAAAATATTTCAACCATCTAATAGTCTAAAAGTTGATTATTCTGCAGATAAATGTGATGTCAGTGTTCTTGGCTAGTAAGAGGGGGGTTCTTTTAAAATATTTCTTTTTATTGTAAAGATGATGTACAGAGAGGTTACAGTTATATAACTCAGGTAATGAGAGGTTATTAATCTTAGCGAAGAACTAAGCTTGCTAAATACTCTGCCATTCTAGACATATGGCTACAAAGGTTGTTCTGGGTATATTTATTCAAACAGATTGTGCAAGTTACTAGAGAAAACTTGCTGTTCAAGATCTAGCCCTTCTACTGACATGTAACTCTGCTACTTTTACACACTTAGGGTCCACTAGACCCCTTCTAGATTTACAGAGATTGGGGCGTGCAGTGATTGACAGGCATTACATATGAGGGGAAGAGATCCTACATCTTTAGAACTCAATTTTCTTTCTCTGACAGAGAATCCATGACCAGACATTTTGCTAAGGAATGTAAGGCCCTGGTTTAATTGTTTCTAGTGTTCCAATCTTCTTTCATACTTCCTTAACATCCCCTAAAGGTGCACTTCTAGAATTTTAACCGTAAGCCAATAGATTTCTACCAGGCTAGGTCATTCTTGTTTTGTTTTGATTTTGGTTTGGGTGCCTGGACTTCTACTTCTGTTTTTGATAGTTTCCTGAATCCCAAAGGCAGTTCTCAACTTGGAATATGCTGAGACTTATTTTATATAGCAAATGTACATATAACATATTTAGAATGTGGTTCTTATTGTTCTAAGCATATTGTTCTAACTTATTGTTCTAAGTGCCACCTGGGAGTGACTTTCTTAAAATCAGGAGTCTCTTCTGTTATCAAATTCCTCCGTGGTTCAGAAATTCCTGTTTAGTTAACAACCAGATTTCTTTTATTAAGTTTTTTTATTATGAAAATACCGTACAGAGGGGTCACAATTACATGGATTTAGTCATCAGAACTGAGACCACGTTCATAGCACTTCATAAGTGAAAGCTTGACATTCTAGGTTGCTTTGAGCAATTGCTTTGAAAAGACATCTGGATGAATTTTGGGTATATAAAAGTAAAAACTGGTTCTGTCTCCAGCGTTTTATTAGTTTTGGGTATGAAGAAATACATCCAATTTGAACATGAGCGTTTTGCTATTCTCTCCCCTACATGTCCTACCCCATAGAATGTCATTTGAAGACTAACTTTTCATGTGACATTTCTTCGTGTTTCTCTCTACAGCTCTCTGTCCAGGCACATGGTAACAACTAGTCAGCTGAGCATCTATCTGGCAATAGAACAACAGAGCGAGACAGAAGAACCTGCTCTTCATCAACTTTCCAGTAAGGATTTCAAAGTTTTGGAACTTGGCAGCAAGTAATATCTCTGCTTCATCATTTTCTATCATTGGCATCTAATTTGAAAGTCTTTTTCATTGATGTTTCTGAAATGCTTTTACTAACACTACGATGGCCATTTGGCCATAAGATAATCAAAAGAACCTGTGTAACATTTAAAATGAAATAAGTGCCATGCTTAGAACTGAGGCAAAAAGCAAAAATGTGAGATGAGGAAGATGTGAGCGCCATAGTTCATTTGCTGAATTTCTAGATGTCAGCGATGCAGAAATATATAGCCTACAGCAAATTTTAGATCAGCAAAGTCCTGGAATAGAAATAACACTCTATTTCCTGGGATGATTCATTCAAACAGGCTATTTATTGCATACATAATTTTAAGATCACATGCACATATTCTTGTATGGTTATTCATACATAAATATATTTTATTGGTTCTAAAATTAGCCTGACAGTCACTCAAAAGGGATGATGGGTATTCACTGAAAAGTGTGCACTGTCAAGATATGAACATGCTAAGAGTATTTTAGTAATGACTTTAACATGTCTTTAACATGAAGTAGCCAAAGGACAACAAAGCCAGATCTTTAATGATACACAGAGTTCTTTAGGCCAACGCTTCATTGGAAAGGAGGAAGGTGTTGATTATTTCTTAAAGCCACAAAGAGGTAAACACAGAGCTCTTGGCTCAACTACTAAAAGCCTTGAATTGTATTTCTGTGGCAGCAATCTGCCTAAGAATTTCCTGGTATTCAGTCTATTGTGGTATATATGGAACTTTTGGAGAGATCTTGTCTTTATTTCTGTACGATTGGGGAAAAATTCAAGGCAACTTGGAGCTCATTGACCTGGAAGAATTTCAACCATAGTGTACAAGTATTTTCTAGGCTGGTGTCTAAGAGAATGTATTATCTCCAGCCTATTTATCAAACCTCACAAAGTCACCAACTCATGTCTAGCTGGGGACATTGAATATCAATTCCATTTCTTTGGCTAGATCTTTCTTTCTCTGTGTCTACGACTGCGTCTGTGTCTGTGTCTGTCTGCATGCCTGCCTGTATGTCTGTCTGTTTCTCTCTCTCATTAGTTGTCTCTTTCCATCTAGGAATAATTCTAGCAATCTACTCCAGATATTTGTGTTGGACATCTGTAGCACAAATGTGCCCCATCCTTTGGCTCTCCCTATCATTAGATATATGCTCTCTCCTTTTCTGTGAAGGTTTCATAGTTTATCATTGCAAAACAACAACATGTTTTAATCTTTAGAATTTAATAGCTCCCTACTGCACTTTAGCTTTATAAACAAGCAATGGGTATAACAAACAGATTTTGTATATCATCTGCAAGCTGCTCTCTGAGGGTTGGTAGCATTTTAAAACTTCATTCTGAACCAGATAAATAAGTATTGGAAGATACAAGATTCACTTACCTAAGTAAAACAAATCTAAAATAAAATTCGGTTTTATTAGTTAAGGTCTCTGAGAAGCAATTCATATAGTACTAAAGAAAAACATTCCCCCACGTCAGTGTTTCACTAAGGTCAAAGAAAACATACACAATTTGCCAAGACCCTCTTTTATGATTGACAGAGAAGTTTATTATACGTACTGTTTTTAGATTTTACTAATGCAAGCTCATTTAGCCTAATCTGAGTAACTATCTTCAAGTGTTAAGACAGCTGACATTTATATAGAACTTTGGAGCTTCCAAAATTACTCAAAGTGGCCTACCAAATGTGTCCTTCAAAATAACTCTGTAGACAGCATTATTATTTGCAGCTCTTTTTTCCTGCTTTAACAGGAAGTGATAAGCATTCCTGGCATCCAGCTATTGGTGACAGAACTGTCTTAAAGCAAACAAATGGCCATTTTTCTGTACCAGTAGTCCCCAAATCATGTCTCCAAAGCTTCCAATAATAAACACCTAGGGAGTTGGAGAGAAAATATCAGTGTTATGATTCTAGCCTAGAAAAATTAAGTTAGAATCTCTAGGGCTAGGGCCCAAGAATTAATATTTTGTAGAAATCCTCTGGGAGACACTTTTAGGCGTAGGGAATCTGTGCCAGTAGTCTGTGTGCCTTCCTTTATCACAGCTATTATTGGAATACAGATGCTGTAATTAACTCTACATTCCTCTCATAAGTAATCAAACTAAAAGCAACACATGCCATTCTTTACCTCTCATTATTCTTTAACATGTATTTTAGGGTAGTTGTTTTAGGATGAAAATTAGGTGTTTTTTAAAATAAGCATGGGAATGTTTACTTCTAATATGTAGATATCTTAGCATCAAAGCAAGCCTAGAGAAGGTTTTCACTGGAGGCCTCCACTGAGCAGCCAGTGCCAGTCATTGACATTGGCACTACTAGCCTTTGGTCAGCATTAAGCATACCAAGTTGCCTGAAATGACAATAAGAAAGTCACTCATGACCAAATTTATACCACTCTTTTTGTTTTTGTACACTAAGGTTAATTTATTTCTCTTTCTTTCTTTTTCTTCTTTCCTTCCTTCCTTTCTTTCTTCCTTCCTTTCTTTCTTCCTTCCTTCCTTTCTTCCTTCCTTCCTTCTTTCCCTCCTTCCTTCTTTCCTTCCTTCCTTCTTTCCTTCCTTCCTTCCTTCCCTCCTTCCTTCCTTCCCTCCCTCCCTCCCTCCTTCCTTCCTTCCTTCCTTTCTTCCTTCCTTCCTTTCTTTCTTCCTTCCTTTCTTTTTCTTTCTTTCTTTCTTTCTTTCTTTCTTTCTTTCTTTCTTTCTTTCTTTTCTTTCTTTCTTTCTGTCCTTCCTTCTTTCTCTCTCTTTCCCACCCTTCCTTCTTTTCTTCCTCCCCCTCTCCTTTCCCCTCTCCCTCCGCCTTCTCCTCCTCCCCTTCTCCTCCTTCTCCTTTTCTTCCTCCTCCTCTTCCTCCTCCTTCTTCTCTCTCTCCTCCCCTCCTCTTGCTCTCTCTCTTTCTTGTCAGTAATGGGGCTTGTAATAGAGCCTGAGCTCTTTTTGCTCAGGTCTAGCCTCCTATCACGTTGAGCCACAGTGTCACATCTAGTTTTCTGGTGGTTAATTGAAGATAAGAGTCTTACAGGGACTTTTCAGCCCAGGCTGGCTTGAAACCTTAATCTTCAGCTCTCAAGCTCCTGAGTCGCTAAGATTACAGACGTGAGCCACTGGTGACTGGCTAATTTCTAATAAAAATCAATTTCTCATCAACATAGCTTGAACCACCTTTATAATAGTTTACTTAAATTCTTCTATTATTCCCAATAAAATAAATAATTTGTGTATTCATTATGCCCATACTTCTGTTTTTAATGAGTGATATTTTCCTGCAGCTGAGTCTACAGATAAGAGAAGGACAAGCTTGGCATGATGTAAATAAAACGACAGGGAGAAGAATTCAGCAAATCCTTATTATCCTATTTTTGGTGTTGGGGTACTATACTTGATAGGTGGAATAGCTAAATTTGTATGTAAGGTGACTCAGATTTAAAAAGATGGGGCTTGAGAAAGATTGCTCTGATTTCTAAAAAGACAGAAAATGGCCAATGCGGACTAAAGAGTTAAAGAGAAACATCTCTGAAGAGGACAGAAGGATGGCCAATACACATGAAGAAATGCTCAACTTATCTAGCCATGAAAGAAATGCAAATCAAACCAACATTGAGATTCCACTTCACCCCAGTTAGAATGGCTATAATCAAGAACTCTAATAACAACAGATGCTAGAGGGGATGTGGACAGAAGGAAGCCTTACTGCATTGTTGGTGGGAGTGTAAACTTGTTCAACCACACTGGAAAGCAGTAGGGAGGTTTCTCAAAAGACTCCACATAGAGCCCCGCTATGACCCAGCAATCCCACTTTTGGGCATTTACCCAAATGATCACAAACAAGACCACACTAAAGCTACTAGCACAACTATGTTTATTGCAGCATTATTTACCATAGCTAAGATATGGAACCAACCCAGATGCCACTCAGTAGATGAATGGATCAAGAAAATGTGGTACATATACACAATGGAATTCCATGCCTCCATCAGAAAGAATGACATTGCCCCATTTGTTAGGAAATGGAAAAACTTGGAAAAAATTATATTAAGTGAAGTAAACCAGGCCCAAAGAAACATAGGTCCCATGGTTTCCCTTATTTGCAATATCTAGTATATGTATGAGTCAAGCGGAAAAGGTCAGATAATGTGATGTTAGGAAAATGAACCCTAAGATATGTATTCAAATGTTTTTTTTCTTTCATGTGATTGTTTCTAACATATTTATAAGATGATTTCTTTGTTGCTTTGTATATCCCTCTCTCATGGTATCACCCCTGTTTTCACTGTATGTTGGTATAATTTGTGGAGGAGAAGGGAAAAATCAAATTATTTAGGTAAGGATACAGGTGGGCCCATTGCAACAATGAGATGTACAAGATGTCATGTCGAAAAAGGAACTTTGGCAGGGGGGGAGAGGGGAAGGAGGAAGGGCGGAGGGGGAAGGGAGGGAGGGGGGAAGGGTCCGGCATGTGTGTGGGGTAGATGGGAAGGGATGGGAAGGGGAAACAAAGGAGGAGGCAACAATGCTTGATAAGAAATGTACTTATTACCTTGCTCATATAATTGTAACCCCTCTGTATGGTATTTTCATAATAAAAAAGAATAAAAATATATAACTGAATAATGTACAACAATGCATAAAATGTTCATATAATAAAGTATCTTCTTTATTTATAAACCATAAAAATAAAAGGCTTATGGATATATTAAAAACACAGAAAATGATAAAAAAAGGAGTGGCCCTCAGACTATATTGCAGCATACCTGCCCGTACTCAGGGCTTTGATGGGCTGGCAGAATAAAGGTAGTTTTAGGTGGTCTTTCCTCAGTTGGAGCTCTTGAAGGAGAACTTGTGTATTCATCTGTTCCTTTCATCCATTCATTTCATTCGTCCTTTTATTCATTCATGCAGCAACGATACTCCTTGCCAATGACTCTTCTGTATGACAGAAATAGAGCAATAAACAAAATAACCAGAAGTCCCAGTAATGTGGTAGGTCTTTGGAGCCTGGAAGACAGATCTATTTTTCACTCTTCAGCCTCTCTCAATTACAAATAGCACTGGTGATCAACAGCAGGGGCTTTGTTAGAGAGCTGACTTAAATCTAACTGAAGATACATTGGCCAAATTAGTAAGGCTGAGACTGAGTTATTCAATCTAAGCTAGTCAATAGTCTGAGATTGCTGAACTAGGCTAATAAAAATAGTTAATTCCCTTCCTACAAATACAGACAAATGTTCTAATCCAGCGAGGTTAGTTCTGAGAAAACAAACAAGCAGACACAATGGTTTCTCTTAACACAATTAGTGATTTTGTGACGGTACTCCACAGATGACTACAAGGGACCTCAGGGAAACTATGATATCAGTAAACCAAACATGTGAGCTGAGATTAGGTTGTGTCCCTCGTTGCCAATGCCTGTAAACAAAAAAAGGCCTCCAATTCAAGACCCACAAGTAGATGACTTAAAGAAATACTATATTGCTCTTGTGTGTGATGAATATTTTCTAATAACTATTTATGCTGAAATCTAGGACTGTGTTTCCAGCTACGAATGTCAACTTACAAGGGTGAAAAGTACAAGATATACTAACTCCTTTTGTCATTCCAATTAAAGAATGTCAAACTAAAAGTTGTTGTTCATATCTACATGACCCAGCTTAATTTTAGTAGTGAACTGCTATAGATTGCCACATGTTCTCATGGTTAGGTGTAACCCTCTTATCAAATATAGAGACTAAATACTCAGGTCCTGTGCATGAGCATCATGAACCATACCCTAGTTTTTACCCTGTGCCAAACTGAAACTAGTATTTGATTCTCTCTTACTTCTTTTATCCTCACTAGACTCCCATCTTATTTTCCCACTCTATCTCTAAGTATACTATTAGCCATTGTATAATAAAGACGTCAGAGAAAGCACCATCTCACATCTAAGAACTATAGAAGAAACAATATAACCACCTCTGAGAAGATTCTGGCCTGACAGGAAGAACCTTTTCCATTTTCAGACCTCCCTTTTACCCATTTACCATCAATTATATACTCATAGTACCTGGCATACTCCTTAAGTATAGACACATTCAGTAGTTACTCAGTGATATCCTACTAGGGTTATTTAATTCTCCACTTAATATATTCAAGAACAAACCAAAGGTGTGAAGTGGTGGGCATGAAGCATGCAATCTGGTGGTAATGGTGATGAAAGGAAGCTATTCTCCACTGAGGTAAGATCATCTTTCCCAGTTCATTAATTAGATGCCTTACATCAGCATAAAGTGCCTTTAGCTCCTCTTTAGCATGCAAATAAGCACTGTCCCATGGGCCAAGTATTTAAAAGAACTGTACTAGAAATGAAAGTAAGCATAAAAGGATAGCCAGAAGCAAATATATATTAATAAAAATAAAAATCTGAAGGCATTGGTAGTATTTTTCTTTGTGATACTCTCCTTTTTTATTCCTCTGGACCCTGCATAAGAACTGATTCATTAAGATTCAACATTGAGGGCATTGCAGTGAATTCTTTAAGCAATAACAGAAAAGAACAAGTTTCTTCTGGGGTAGACCTGCGGGTTTTCTATTAGAAAGCCCATGAAACATTTATATGTGGTACATAAGGCCAGAGTTGCACACAACAGAATGTTTTATGAAGGTTATAAAGCCCTGCAAGGATTAGCAAATCTGGAACCCCCAAATCAACTCCACTTTTTAAAACTAGCAATTACCCTTGTATTTGTCAGGATATGCTGGATTATGGGACTGTCACAAAATGACACCAGGATTTCAGTGATGTGATAGAGCCAAAATTGCTTTGTCTTCCAGGCTATCTTTCTCATGTGGATGAGCAAGGTCCTCATATCCAACTTGCTTCACAGGGACCTGGGATGAGAAAGTTCTCCAGCATTTGGAACACAACGCTCTGTGTATGAGCAAGAGAAGAGGTAGTAGGCTTGTGGCTGCTGCTCTGAATGCTCACTGAAAAAGGCGGAGAAACATGGCGGAACACTTGGAGATCAAGATTAGAGAACATAAAAGATGTTACCCAGACCTTCATATCCTCTTTGCTACAACAAACATAACGGAAACTGGAAAAAATAAAAGATGTAGCTACTGTCACAAATGATGGAGAATGGAGATGTGGTACTTAAACTGTACTCTCCACTGAACTATGCCACAGTAGTGATGTGCTAGCTTCAAACACCTCAAATTGTTTATTTTGATTAGTATTTCTCTATCTTTTTACTCTCTCTACAAAGAGACTTTCTAGACATTTGTTTTCTTAAATGGCCTCCTCATGAGATATTAATACCACAAACCTACTAAATATCTATGTAAGTAGTATATACATAAACACTGTATGTCTACTTATACCTGAGCTGTGTCCATAAAAAGAATAAGAACCAATATTTATCTCCTTGGAGATGAGCACCACCCTTGGATGGAAAAGGTAAGCCAGAGTGTGAGGCCCAGAGTTCAAGCCCCAATAATGGTACAAAGAAAAGAATAGATAAGAAAAGCAAGTAGGTTGCATTGTGGTGGGAAGAGGAGTTGGAGGAAGACCTGTCTTTGAGATAAACTCTACCAGCTTCAGCTGGTATCTAGTGATACAGGACATAGGCCCTGGAATTTAATGGCACACTTTTAACTCTTATTGTGGAAGACTTTTATTGTATAAAAAGATTCTCAAGAATCCCAGTGCTTTTGTATATTGCCAAGATCAAAACTCATGGTAAATATCCTTAGCAGATAATTTCTTATACTCTGTGTGTGTGTATTTGTGTGTGTTTGTGTGTATTTGTGTTTGTGTTCATGTGTGTTTGTGCTGGTCCTGTTGTGTGAACTCAGGGCCTGTGTATGGTCTCTTAATCCTACGGAACTGTGAATTTCCTCATTTAGAAAGTAGAGATTGTAATGCTTGTCATTCTGGGCATGGTATGCATGTCCATCGTCTTAGCTAATGGGGAAGTAGATGGTGAAGGAATAGCCAGACAAAAGCATGAGACTATCTAAAAAATGAACTAATATGAAGTGGGATGGAGAGGTAAGGCTCAAAGCCCTGAATTCAATGTTTGTTACCACCAAAAATATAAATAAATAAATAATAGTTATCATATTGAACCAGTCTGTTGGTCACAAGTTAATACTGACATTCATGAAAATATTTAATAGGTAATAAAGCTCAGTGAAAGTCTTGATGATCAGCTCCATCTGCTTTCACTCAAATTTTAACTTGTGAATTCTTCTTATTACACTGGGGAAGGTCAGATGATTTTCTGATTTCTGCCTTTTAATCTTTCTTCATCTATTGGTATATTTTCCATGTAACAACCTTGTTCAATTGTTAAAAAAAGAGTATAATTGAATTATGAATTGAAAAGAGTATAATTGAATTATTAATTATCAAAAGCTTGATAATTAATTTTTAACATCTAAGGTCTTAAAGATAAAACTATAAACCTGCCATGTTTCCCTAATATCTGACAAGTATCTTTAAGATTAGATTGCTTCAAACAGCCAGAAGTTCACATCTGTGTTTTCTTATTTTTTCTTCTTTGATAATATAGGGCACATTTCCATTTAGATTTACTTCCATTTGTCTCTGAAAGCACAGCTGTATAAAATATAAACATAGAACCCTGAAACTTGTCACTGACACCTATGATTCTTCCTTATACAGGTATTATAGATTGTACAGTTCCAGAAATACCAGTACAGTTAGACTCTTTCAAGTAAAGAGTCAAAGTACTATATTCAGATCATTCTCTTGAAAGTGCATTTGGGAATTCCTTACACCTTTCATGAACACCACCAGGCAACTAAGTGGGAAGAGGTTAACCAGATAAATCTAAAAGAATATTGAATTTCTAATTTTGAATCTTGTACAAATCTCCCAGAATAGAACAAAGAACAAAGAACAGTGGTTGTTTCCATTATGTATGTTTCCCTACAAGGAAAATAATCTCCTTCCTGGTGCCCATCAGTTATCTTAGGTAATGAATATATGCAGAATAGAATGGGTTGATGGGAGAATATTAACAGTCTTCTAATTATCTACCCTGTGATATATGCCTCCTTTTTGAGTAGGGATAGTTGAGTTGATTTGCATGGTTGTTAACAAATGCAACTCAGCATATAATCACTGTTTTTGCAGCTTGTGCAATGTCAAACTTTACAAACATGATCCCACTTTGCCCAAGTACTTTCAACTGACCATAGCACCTTCTCTTGTTTTGAAATCTCTTTCTCCTACTAATTTCTTTGTAAATTATTTCCATTCCAGCCTATTCATCAGGGTAGATGTGCAAGACACGGAGCAAATAGCATTCCACATAGTATTTCTTTTGCTTTGAGTATAACTCTGCAAAACAAATCCATTTTGGTGCAGAGTGGCAGAAAATTGGAGCTTGGACTTTAGACACAGATGCATTTAATGATTTACCCAGAATTAATAAGCCATTGGCTTGTTGTGAAGATGAGTGATCAAGTGACTGTTACACACTTTACAAAATTGATACTTTACTGGGAGACAAACCAAGTTTAGTAATGTAATTAAACAGAAATTAAATTGAGGAAGATGCATAATCATATTTTTATTAATATGTTAACTTTGTAAAGATTATTTGCATATTGCAGGCATTGAGCAAGATAACAAAGGCAAGTTAATTAGATTTCAAGCGACTTGCCACCATGTTAATTCATATTTTGTAAGAAGAGTAATTAAAATCCAACATGTTATACCAACAGTATAGTATTTTATTGTATTACGTACTAGCATTTCACTATAAGTAATTTTAAAACATCAGCTTAATGGGTTAGGAAAAGTGTAATGGTGTAAGAGGACATTTCTTGTTAATAGAATCCAGATTATGAAGTGAACTTTATTATTCTTAGCATCATTTGCAACACAACTTTAATGATACAATACTTACATTCTATGATAGGTCCTTTTATGCTTATATTGTGTTGCAAATGACTTCCCATATGTGTTTAAACAAATACAATTTTCACAACTATTTCTCCAATCTTATTTATGCAAGTGAAAACATAATTAGCATTGTCTTCATACTTGAATATCAATTGGCAACGGGTATTGCTTTATGTCATAAATTTGATGGGCTGTATTTTATTTGCTTAAACCACCATAACAGTTGGTCAAACTTTCCCAAGGTTGCACAAGGATAAGGACATAATGGGTGAGTCTGCTTTAATTGTAGGAAAAATGATGAGATAAAGCCTGATGAAATGTATGGAAATGTGTTGCAGGTAAAATGGTCTTTTACTTCCACTTAGAGAAAAGGAACTTTACTTCTATTCACTCAGTCTCAGCAAGACCTCAGTAGTTTATAGGTCCTGTGTGCCCCCACTGAAAGATTAGCCTCAAAACCAGTGAAAAATTCCACCAATAGTTTATTCATCAGATTTGCTTGAGCTAGTATCAATCTTATGGGACCCATGTTCCTGGCATATTGGATGGGAGATTTTTACTTTTCCTCCCTCAGTTCCTGGCTCACTGATAAGATATGGTTAACTTGAACAAAGATATAGTGTATTGAGAAAGGTCTGGATCACGTTTCCAATAACATCATGTGGAATATGTCGGTGTTCCCAGCTTTTTCCCATTGGCAGAGGCAATTGCTTGTCATCAGTTACTCTCTCCTACTGCTAATGGGGATTTCAGTCTTGCATTTATGTCTTCTGTAGCAAATAGCCTCTTAGATAGAGTTGGAACCCTATCGATGGATGTTCTTTCTTGCATTCCAATCCTTCAGTAATGATAGTGTTAAGTTCCCTGCAGTTGAGGGTCTCTGATTATGGTTTTCTTGAAGACTTCATTTTCCTAATTCAGGATCCTCCTCCCAGACAGCCTATAGTGAAAGACAAATCAAATGTCAAAAACCTAGTGGCCACACCTCCAAGTTGAGAAAGGCTTGAAGCCATATCTTGTGTGCACAGTCCCCTGAAGAATTATCTATGACTTCAACTAAGACTGCCACAGAAGATGCAGCTCTTCCCATTTTGCCTAATTCTCCTCCCTTTCTATCTTTTCTCAAGGTTGGACCACCAAAGCACTCCCTGACACATCTCCTGCATATGGAACTCCATCTCAACATCTGCTTTCTGGAGAAACCAATTACCACAAGGCTGGGACTTCATTCGATCTTGGATTGGCGATAGAGATCAAATAGTTAACCCTACACCAAGAATACTTTATAACCCTGGTTTGAATATGCACTTTCTGGATGGCTAAAATAAACATTACAGCTGAATCCAGATTTTTAGGGTTGATAGAGAAAGAATTTACAGGTTTTAAAAGAATCCTTAGTTAGAGGGCATTGGGCAAAATGAGGGAATTTTACTCATAATAGATACAATTAGATTCATATTTTGAATACAATAATTAGAAATCAGAGATGTGAATTTAAGTGATTGAAAGAAAAAGGCAGAGAAGAGTTACCTGTACCACCTTCAGTGTTTCATAATTAGATAAAGATCCCAGGGGACCACCTATTAGTTGCCTTTCAACAATTGTGATCTCAAGGTTGAGATGATGATTTGGGCAAAGGCATCAAGTTTTCTATAGAAAAAAAGAGTTTGAGCACGTGAGGAAATTTCTCTTATAAATTCAACAAGGCTTGAGCACTTAAGTTCATTGCCCATTATACATAATGAAGTCATTCACTGAACTTCTTAAGTGCTCCATGGCTGAACACATCTTGGGACAACCATCTCGGAGCCTGGAGGCAAAATAAAACCTATTAATGACACTTTTGGAAACATTTCATGAACTCTTTTCAAATATTTGAAAGAACTTTAAATAGATTGTCTTAAGTGTTACTTTAACATTCAGGTAATGTTAAAAAATGAGTTGAATAGCTGTATATCCATAAGCTCTTAGCCCTACTCCATTTATTTCTATAGCTCATTAGATACAATATCTATGTTGTATGGCTATGAGTTATGAAAGTTTCACCCACTCATTTATTTAACAAATATTTAATAAATCATTATGTAACCAGATGTGTTATAAATCTGGTTGTTCTATATCTTAGCTATGGTAAATAATGCTGCAATAAACATAGTTGTGCCAAACCAGATGCCCCTCAGTAGATGAATGGATCAAGAAAATGTGGTATATCTACACAATGGAATTCTTGCCTCTATCAGAAAGAATGACATTGCCCATTTGTTAGGAAATGGAAAGACTTGGAAAAATTATATTAAGTGAAGTAAGCCAGGCCCAAAGAAAAATAGGCCCCATGGTTTCCCTTATTTGAAATATCTAGTATATGTCTGAGTCAAGCAGAAAAGGTCAGATAAGTTGATGTTAGGGAAATGAACCCTAAGATATGTATTCAAATGTTTTTTTTCTTTCATGGGATTATTTCTAATACATTTATAAGATTATTTCTTTGTTGCTTTGTATGACCCTCCCCCATGGTATAACCCCTGCTTTCACTGTATTTGATGTTGTTATAATTTGTGGAGGGAAAGGGCAAAAACAAATCATTTAAATAGGGATACTGGTGGACCCATTGCAACAATGAGATGTACAAGTCGTTATGTCAAAAACAAACTTTACAACTTTGGCAGGGGAGGGGGGATGGAAGGGCAGGGATGGTAAGGGGAAACAAAGGAGGAGGCAACCATGCTTGATAAGAAATGTACTCATTTCCTTCTAGTAACTAGAAGAAGCAAGATTCTCTCCAAAAAGATTCCAGAAGGAGACACAGACTCATGCATGCCTTGATTTTACTTCAGTGAGTCCTGTGTCCCACATCTCACCTACAGACCTCTAAGATGATAAATCTGTTGTTTAAGTCATTGTGTTTGTAGCAATTCATCTAGGAAGGAGTAGTTGAGTTACTGAAATGATATTTAGATAGGTTTCTTCTGATTTACACCACAAAACAGCAGTCTAAAATTTCTCTGATGTATGACCTACCCTGTCCTTTGATCATTTGTAACCCTTATGGCAAACATTTTGACTTCTTTCTACACCAAAATCCACCCCCATCCAGCCCTACTTTGAGCTTTATCTCCTCATTCTTTCTTCATTTACTCAATGAAAGAGGAGCTAATGAGCCTTGAATTAATGACAGGAGAAGCAGAGCGTTTGGTTAATCCATTAAATGGATAAGCAGCTACTGAATAATTAATTGCAATTTGACTGAAGTTTTAGCTTCTTATCTAAGACAAAAAAATAGTACACCAAGATATTTAAAGCTGTATAGAAAATATGCTCTACTTCAAAATTATTTGGGGAAGTGTTTATGAAAGGTGCCTAGCATATATATTAGTATAAGTTCTTTGAAATTTGTAGGGTATAAAAAATTACTGCTGCTGATTAAATAGTCACATTTGTTACAAAATAGCTTTAGAATTGTTTTCATGACAAAAGACGGTAAGAAAAACAATGGTAACTTTAGGTAGAGAGACTGACTTAATAAGCTATTTTTGTAATGAGAAGTAACACACTGAGGTCAAATATGTGTAATTCTAGCTGCTGATTAGTTTCTGTGAGGTGAAAAAATAAAAGAAAAATGTTTTTGCACTTTTTTGTTTATAGCTTTCTGAACCTTACTCTCTATTCTAAAAAAGAACTAAACATGACAGGGGTAAATATATAAAAAACACTTAAACTAAGTGTAGATGCTGTCATTAGTATGTTATATATTGCATTTAGAATTTTATTATAAAATTTAAGATGTGATTAACTCAAACTAAAAAAAACAAACACATTTTCTTCTAAGAACAAGTTTCACTGGCCTAATGACTAGGCCAACGTAAGCAGATGATAATATCCAGACCCAAAGTAAGCAGATGATAATATCCAGAACCAAAGTAAGCAGATGATAATATCCAGAACCAAAGTAAGCAGATGATAATATCCAGAACCAAAGTA